>NW_021637909.1:0-24453 GCF_004799145.2 Neltuma alba | reverse complement strand
TTTAGAGAAAATTGATAAATATGAGAAATAGTTCTTATATTTAGGACCAAAACCAACTCAATAATTAGATCCTACATTAAGGATCGGAGGAGTATATAGGTTTGTCTAATTTCATGTAATGAGTAATCTATCATGCTAAACATTACTTTCTCAATTTCAATTTTAATATCTCATTTTTAATATTTCGTATCAAACTATGCTTTAGGTACTCTTTTTTCCTTGGTGATCGTACTCTTTTAACATGACTGCCTCACTTTACGTAGCTGGAGTTGAGATTTAATAATCTTCTAAAGTAAAAGTGTATCTTTGACTTTTGAACTTCGCATAAATTTTTATTTTGATCTTTTAATTTAAAACAAAATGTTCAGATTGAAATTTTAAATTAAACTGATAATACATTTATAACGATTAAAGGCCACATTTTAGGTTTATGAGGCACTGACATATAAAATTATCATTTGAAACTAACAATATTAAGCTTAAAGAATTTTTTTTTTAAAAAAATAAAAATGCTTAAGTCAGATTCTTTATATTTATTATGTTAAATTTTTCAATCACATATGGTCATGTATCTTATTTTATATATAAATTTATAATTAAAATGATATTAAATGCTAATATTTTAAAAATAGGACAAATGGTCATATGTGATTGGAGAATTTAGACATAATGGACATGAAAAATTTGATGCAAGTATTATTTTTAAAAAATAATAATATTTTATCAAATTAAAAAACCAAACTAAACGTTATATAAAATAATAATACTTTTGGTCTTAGTTATAAAATCTTATTTATTGAATATAAATGAGATTTTATAATTAATAGAATCAAAAGTTTGCTTTTGCTCCATTTTAATTGTAAGCCGTTTCAGTCCAAAAAATAGGATGCCATTTTGAACTTCAAATTGGGCTGGTCGTCGGGCTCAAAATTACTTGGGCTTATCAAGTGAGGATTTTTAGAGTCAGCCCAGTTCATAAACCATGAAGTCCAGAGAACAAAAAAAAAAAAGGAGAAACTTTCGTAGCTGAACTCGAAGGTTGAACAAGGCGCTTCTTCCTTTTCTCTTCAGTGTTCCCTCTAGCCTCCAACCAGGCAAAGGGAAAATATCAGAAGAGAGAAAACAAAAGAAGAAAAACCTGAGGGAATATATGGTATCGCATTTGATATCAAGAAAAGCGTCTGGGTTTCAATTCATTATTATTCAGAACAAGAGTATTTAGTTACTTTGTTCGCTGCTATGCGTTCACTCTGATATGTTTCAACGTCTTGGCGCTCACCGCCACATATACCGCTCTCAAATCTCCAAGTACGTTAAAACAGGACTCATCGACAAAGCCATTCAAGTGTTCAGCGAACTGACCCAATCAAAATGCCGCGTCTTGAGCTTGGATTACAATCGCTTCATCGGTGTTTTGGTTCGCGAATCGCGCTTCGATTTGGCTGAATATTATTATTGTAAGATGAATCTCCAAGGTTTTTCTTTGACGCCATTCACTTACTCGAGGTTTATTTCTGGTTTGTGTAAAGTTAAGAACTTTAGTCTCATAGAGAAGCTTCTTCAAGATATGGATACTCTGGGTTGTGTCCCTGACATTTGGGCTTTTAACATTTATTTGAATCTTTTATGTCATGAGAATAGGTTAGACATGGCTCTACAGGTCTTCTCTAGCATGTCTGATAAAGGAAGAGAACCTGATGTTGTATCATATACCATAATTATTCACGCATTATGTAAATCCGAGCGCCTCGATGAAGCCACACAAATGTGGGATAATATGATTGAAAAGGGGTTATCCCCGGATTGTAAGGTTAGCACGGCGCTTGTTATTGGGTTGTATAGTGGTAGAAAGGTTAATTTGGCATATGAACTTACAGTAAGTGTTATTAAGGGTGGAGTTGATGTTAATAATTTGATTTATAATGCTTTGATAAGTGGATTCTGTCGGATGGGTAGGATTGATAAAGCACTAACTATCAAATCGTTCATGAGGAGAAATGGGTGTGAGCCGGATTTGGTTACGTACAACATATTGTTGGATTATTGTTGCAATGAGCTTATGCTGGAGGAGGCAGTGAGGTTGATGGAGAAGATGGAGAGAAGTGGGATGGAACTAGATGTATATAGCTATAATGAATTGCTGAAGGGTCTCTGCAAAGCTCATAAGCTGGAGAAGGCCTATGTAATGATGGTGAAGACAATGGAAAGGAAAGGGCTGTGTGATGTTGTTTCATATAATACCATTATTAGAGCTTTTTGTAAGGCTCGTCAGATCAGAAAGGCTTACAAGTTGTTTGAGGAAATGAATGGGAAGGGAATTCAACCTGATGTGGTGACATTCACAATCCTTATAAAAGCTTTTTTGGAAGAAGGTAACTCTGATATTGCCAAGGAACTTCTTGATCAAATGACAAGTATGAATCTGCTTCCTGATCGTATATTCTATACAACAATTGTTGATTACCTTTGCAAGTCTGGGAAGATTGATATGGCTTGCAGTGTCTTCAGTGATATGGTGGAGAATGGAATAAGTCCTGATGTGATCTCATATAATGCCCTCATAAACGGACTCTGTAAAGCCTCTAAAATAACAGATGCCATGCATTTATATAATGAAATGCAGATGAAAAAACTCTGTCCTGATGAGGTGACTTTCAAGTTGATCATTGCAGGTTTATTAAAGGAAAACAAGCTTTCTGTTGCTTGTAGGGTTTGGGACCAAATGATGGAGAAGGGTTTTACACTTGATAGAGTCCTTTCTGAGAGTCTAATCAATGCCATCCAATCAAGTGATGCTACATGAGGAATGCAGTGGTTTGTATTCTGTGAACCTCCGAAAGACATAACAACTATATATACTCTTTCTGCAATGAGAGCAATAAATCTTTGCCAAATCATTCTGCTCCTCACAGTGCAATGGCATGTGCTGTCGCTGGATTCTGTGCTCACTTGTGCTTTTGCACTGTATGATATGTATCCTAACCTTCTATGCTATTTAATTGTTATTTGACTTGTTTACCTGTTGGTGCTAGTTTTGTATTCTTCTTGGGATGCCAGCCTATCCTTGTTATGCATTGCTTCACTAGGTTGAAGTTTATGATGTTCACTATACCATCTGTTGTGTGTTGCAGAGCATTAGTTTGGACTTTGGAGCTACTCATTCAACAGGCATTTCTCCTCGGTGTGACCAATATCTAGTTCCTTCTACCACAACGTTTACCCTGGTACATCCTTGAACGGAAAATTTTTTTTTTTTCAGATTTTAAAGCACTGACTTTCTTGGACATTATCTAATGGGTGAATATCTGGCTATACATTTAAGTTCCAAGACTTCTTATAATGCAACAGGTGATCGTTGAAGAAGAGAAGATCCCCTAGTTAGCCTTGTTGGGCCCAGGCTTTAAGTATTCAATTGAATAACATTATTTAAAAAAAAAAAAAAACTGTGGTGCTGTTACAACTTGCAACCTTTTTGTGGTTTGTGATTTCTATTGGCAAGAAAAATCCAGATTTGTTGGCTTATATTGTTTGAAATTTCAAACTTATATGATATGTTATTGCTTTCTGTGAATTGAGGGGAAAAGACAAAACTAGAGGAGAAATTGTTTGAATGAAACGTTTAAGACAGATACGTCTCCCTCTTACGCAGATGTTTATGAGCTAAAAGGTATTATGTAGTCCAATATGTACGGTGTACTATAATGTAGTACAATGAATCTGAATGCTACTCTAGTCTATATATGATTAATCTAGCATTTCCGTTACCTCGTGAATACTTTGTTAAAATTTTGACTGTCCTGTGATGTAATTCACCCGTGTACATGGCAGGATGAAGCAAGTTTGTTTAGGAAAATGTCTCCATGCAACCTGCACGTATCCAAGCATGTTTGAAGTTCTTTAAACTCAGCACGTTTTCTTAAGCGGAGAATTTGCTTCAACCCGTAACACTATTTTGTCCTCTTTGCCTCTGCCAACTCCTATCTGATACAAGATTAAGAGAACAAAATGAAAAATGCTTGGACGCATGTATCCTTTAGAGATTGCATAACGTTGTTGAAGGATTCTGAACTACCGAATCTCAAGATATTTGGTAAGTTTTCTGCCACTTTTTGGCTCATCAGTGCATGAAAAATAATATCATTTAATCACTCAATATAAAGAAAAGAATTTGTGCCAGGTCATATTCCATGTAGTTGTGGTGAAACCAAGAACTTGTGACATGTAAACATGTTGCTTTCTTGCTACATATCTAGTTTCTTTAACATAAAATATAATGTCAATCTCCTAGTATGTTGAATTTGCTCTCATCTGACAAAACTTAAGCTGAAGTTCTGTGCGCATTTTGCTTCGGTCTTAATTGATATAGATGTGGACTTTATCTTTTGAAGTTATTATTACTCCTTTGGTCTTATTTATAAGTCACTTCTAATATATTTCACACAGACCAATAAAAACTTTAAACTGCATGAACTTTCCTGAAAAATTCAACAAATTTTCAACTTTATCCCTATTTAATATATATTATATCTCATGAAAACAAAGTCAACACAATAACAAATGAAGGGTAAAATTATACATTCATGTGAAAAATTTCTCTTTCTGTCTTATATATAGGACAACAAAAAAAATCTCTTATTTCTCTTCCTTATAAATAAGACCAGAGGAATAATTGCTAATGCTAAGATGTGTTGCTTGAGCACCAGTTCATATTTTGATACATCTTTTAAATATGCTACCTTTGGTGTTAATATAAGAGTTAGTAACTAATTTGAATATATTAAAAATATTAGTTAAGTTGGTCATTTATAATAAATATGTGTTGATTTCTTCAAACTATTCTCATTAATCATGTGTATTGGAACAACTCTTTGGTAGGAATTCCTTAAAATCAATAAAGACATTTTGAAGAAAAAATCATAAATTTGGAAGACAAAGTGGATTGAGGTTTTATAGGATCAAATTTTACCCACCAACTAGTTTTTATATTAAGGACCGGAGGTAATATTTTCTATTGATGAATTACTAGTTGTTGTAGTTTGCCGTAGGATATGATGGTAATTACACAATTTTACACTGATGTAAATCCACTGTTTTTGGTAAAAACCAAAAAACATGTAAATTCACTGTTGTTATTAAAATTTGCAGGGGCAGTCTTCCTTATCTGATTAATGCCATGGCAGAGTTCGAATTCGATTCTACACTGTTGAAATACTAGCAGCACGAGCGAAATGTAACCAGGAATTGTTAGAAGTCAGTGTTCAGGAAGTCGGTAAGCTTATACTGTCAAGTTCAACTATTGGACACACATCTGACATCTCTGAGTGCCCATTTTGTGGGGATGAAAAATATTCATGGCAATAAAACAGAGCTTGCCTTAAGCTTCTTTATACAATCAGTAGTTCTACTTAAGGAAGTTTGAGGAGAAATTTCCCCAAGGCATTTACCACGCGGCCAGATTGGCCCCTCCGACTCCGAGCGGATTTCAACTTGCGGCAGCATCGGTTTGATTTTGACCGTTCAGGCGTCTGTTGGCCAAGTTACAGAGCTGGTCTAGTGGGTGATGTTTTTCATCCTGGTTCACAGCAATCGATTTTAGATTTAGGCTTGCTTGTTTAAAATTACCAAAAAAAAAAAGTGGTTTCAGTTGAATAAATATAATGGAGTGGCTAACTGCGATAATTAGATCAGCTGGTTGGGACTATTCTAGTTTAACCATGAGTTTTGAGTTCGAGATATGAGAATGCAGCATTTTAGGAGCCAGTAGCGTCAACTTTAATGGTTCCTGTCATGTCTTGATTCGAATTAGTTTGAGTTAGTTGTTGTGCCTGAAAGATGGTTTGACTTAGGATATGGGGTGCTTATACTATAAAAAGGGGGTAACTTGTAAAGATGGTAATGTGTTGAAAACCTACTTCTAGCTTATTTTGGTAATTTACATCAAAATAAGTTAAAATTAGATTATTCTCAACACAACTTCTCATCTTTTCTCTAACAACTTTTTTATATTTGATCAGCCAAAATTACTTTTTCTCTAATTTTAATTAACGAGTTAGTCCATCTTTAATTCATTCGAGTATATTCTGGTGGGTTTTAGATTACTTATAATTTGTTTTTTTGTAATTCAAAAGCATCTCCTAGATATAGTCTAGAAAAATGGATTTTTACTTGTATGCATTTATTTATTTGGGAAGAAAGTGATATGGGAAAATGCAATTAGTCGGATTGTAAAATATTTTAATTCACAATTTAGGGACAGCTTTGCCACATTGCTTGAATTAAAACAGGAAATTAAAACTTAGTTTTTTTATTCAAGTGTTTAAGATTAATTAGTACAATACACTAACAGTAAAATTCAGACTTAGTAAAGCTCAAGTTCTTCATATTTTGCCTTTGGAAAATTAACCAAGACAAAAAATAGGAAAACGAACTAGAAAGATTGTCTCCACTCTTCCCAAACAAACAGCTATACACGTCTCGCGATTTGCCTTAAAATGAATCATTGGTGATATTCCTCTAGGTGATGCTCATTCCTATTCTCTATTTTTCCTTTGGAAATGATCACTAATTCCTTCTGCTGTAAATATCTCAACTCAATCTTCTCAAAAGAAAGGGCTCTTTTCATCATAGCAAAGGAAACCATTCTTCCTGAACAGCCTCCGAGCTGCAACCCTGATTGACAGACCCATCTGTGATTAAGAACATGGTTTAGCTAAGGGCTGGGGCATCCGTATATCACTGCTGAAGTGAAAGAAAATGTGATGTGTTCACAGTATTTGACTTACAAGCTCAAGCATCGTCCCTTGGACATGCCCACGCGTGCCTAGCTCAAACAACCATCTTTCTAAATTTTGGGAAAAAGAACATCACAAATGTGTCAATGCAAGGATCACAAAGGTCAACCAGATGGTAGGTCAAAACCAGCAGATACTCGGGCTGTACAGTATAATGGTGGCCCATTAATACCACCATTGCTCCACCAAAGAGATTGTTCAAGAGATTGGTGCTACAAGCTACATTTTCGGTAAATGTGAAAATGAAGAAATCACAATAAGAAAAGCAGAACAAATGGTGCAATTATAAGAAAGGTTCAGAGAGCTCCATCTCATTTGAAGCCTGTAATTGTTGTGCATCAGGCCGATGAGGTCCTACAAAGTCCATGCCAAGCCACTGCCATGGCCAGCACACATATCTAGGCCTACTTCGGCTCCTTGAGTCTTCCCTGCTCTCGAACTCTTCGAGCTGACGTGTAAGCTCCTCCACTCTTTCCCTTAGCCGTGATGCCCTCAAGTCTGCCAGCCTCAAAGATTTCTCTGCTGCATCCCTTGCTGCCATTGCAGCAGTTGTCGTCTCTTCTTTGAATTTTAGTTTTTTCTCCGATTCCAGCATGGATTGCTTTGCCTCCTCAAGTTCCTGCTTAACTGCTGACAGCTGCAGATTTTCCAACCAGTAATTAGGAATATTGCATCTTCAACGAGGAATACTAGCCAGTAGTAGCAATGTAAATATCGAATTTTGTAACACACCACAATATTAACCTGCTGTTATTACAGTGATAAACTTGTTGAGCAAACCCGTAAGAGTACTTTAAAAGAGGCACATCAGAATATGATGAGTGCATCAGTAATTTTGAATTTCACATTTCATTGTTGCTCAACCAAAGCTGGAACTTTACCATTGAACGGTTTATATATTTAGTGAAGCTTTGAATTATGAGAATAGTGGAATTTACAAAATTAAGAGGAAAAAATGATTATTTCCATCTGTGATTAACATAATCATTCTATTTAATCCCAACAAATAATCGTGAATATCCAGTAAGATTGCTATAACAGGGGGCATACCTGTGTGGCAAATTCTTGTTCAACAGCTCTTCCTGCGCCAGCTTCTTGCTCTGCTGCCACCTTCCATCTATTAATTTCTTCTTCAGCAGAAGCAATGTCAATCATTAACCCCTCAACCTACATCATAAGTAGGTTAAGTTCATACTTAGAATCAAAGAAGAATTAACAGTTAAATCCTATCATACAATCCACAGCATACTCAACATTGATAGACAATACGCAAATGATTAGTTCTTTTTTCCTTTTTGCATGACAAATGACAGGTAAATTTAACCAGTGTTTGGGTGACAGTAACTAGATCGATCTAATGACGAAGAAAAGATATGTAAGCATACACTTTCATTTGCAACTTTCTCCTTCTCTTCAAGTTCTTCTATTCGTTGCATTCTAAGGTTCAGCTCTTTGGCCTGATCTTCGACGTGCTGCTTAAGTAAACTCAACTCTGTCCTTAATTCAGTTGAACAAAGTAGTAAAACCCACAATAAATTTAAAAAAGGAAAGGTCAGCATAACTAAAAACTGAAATTATACATAATCTCCAGAGAGTAAAAATGAGAAGATTTTCTTTCAGCCAATTTCAAATTAGATACACAGTAAAAATTTCGGAAATTTTCTCAGTCATGTACCTTAATTCATCTCTAGCATGCTGCAGATCAATAATCTCAAGCTGAGAGGCCTTAACAACGTTCTCCAAAGCAGCAGCCTGTGAGCAGTATATTAATATAAAACTCACCACGGAAACTTCAAAGTGCAAACAACATTAAAGGCAATAATTTACAATGAAACAAAACAATGCTAGCAAACACTTACCAAAGAGCATATGTCATCCTCTTCTTTTTCCGTTACATTTGCCTTGTCGTTTGAAGCTGCATCCCTTCCGTCTCCAAGAAGCTTACTAAATTTGAAATCTATCCCAGCCTCCCTCAAACCATTTTCTGCAGCTAGGAACAACTCATTTTTTCTGGAAGATGGATCAGATGTTATCCTCTTCGACAAAGCACTTCTAAGTAAAGAACCAATTTGATCTTTCTCCCTAACTAATCGAGTAGCTGTATCTTCCAAAGTCCTGATTTCATTATTCTTATTTTCAAACACATCCTTAGCTTTCTCGGCAACAATCCTAATCAATTCATATATAGATTCCATCCCTGCCAAGGAGGCGCGTATAAGTCCATCATTGTCTGTTACTTGAGGAAGAAACAAGGATTCCGACACTTCAGAATGATTTGCATCAATGATCTTAATAACATGGTAAGTCTGGTTATGAATTTTAGAGACAGAACTCAACTGATCGATCAATAAAGTCCTCTGTAATTCCATGGTTGTCTCTAACTTACTCAACTTGTCATCGTAATCAATGACAATCTGTTTCAACTCTACTGCTTCATTTACCTTTTCATCCTTCTCGGCTAGCGTTCTCTCCAAATTCTCAACGATAGAAGTTTTCTCTGTGACCTCTTCCCTTAATTGACTAATTGTTGCTTCCAGCTGAGAAACCTCAATGGCAATCTCATAATTCCTCTGCTCCATCTGCTCTCTTGTCTTATTCCTAGATTTAGCAGTTGACTCAATCTGTTTAACAAGCTCTTCAACAATTTCATTAGCTCGCATAATTACTCCATACGCTACAGCTGCCAAACCCGTGTATTTCTGCGATCTGGCTAACCCATTACCAGCAAAATTTTTGAAAATACTGACCTTCGCAGATATTTTGTCCATCCCATTCACTAACATCTGGGTAGAATTTCCAATTTCCGATCGAAGAGCGTCTCTCTCCTTCACCAATTCATCGAATTGCTTGGCAATCTCATCTCTCTGAATCGACAGCTCATTCTTCACTCTGTTCGCCTCAGCCAATTCCATCAAAAGCTTGTCTTTCGAATTCTTAGCATCTTCTATTTCAAGCAAAGCCTCATCTCTCTGCCTCCCGAACTCATCGCGTTTCTTGATAGCCTCGTGAGCAAGCGCCTTCAACCGATTGAAGGAAACTTGCAATTCGGATTTAGAATTCTCGGCCGTCTGGCGAGCTTGGCGCTCCCGATCGAGCTCCACGAGAAGCTCCCTAACTCTGTCAGCAGAGACATCTTCCGGAGCCGGACTCCGGATCGTAATTGGCACGGGATTGTCATCATCCTCAACATCACTAAGGACAGCATCAGCATCTCCGTCACCAACGGCCGCCATTTAGATAATATTATCGGCGATCAAGGAAACAAAATAAAGCCCTTGAAATGGGAGGAAGTTGAAGGAATCTGTATTGAATTGGGAAATCCAAGAAGCCCAATTATGAACGAACACTTGGAGTTTGGGACAATGGCTTAATAAATTAATATAAAATACAAATATGGATGGTCCTTTTGATCTTTTGATTGGAATCGCTTGCCACTGATACTAAGCAAGTGGAAATGGAAGATGATGACAACCGCGACGGCGATTATATTGGTACCCAAATTGAGCACAACACAACACCGTCACCGATACTGCGTCCCAATTCGTCAGTCTCTTTCCTTTTCCTCTCTGGATCACATCTAATTTTAATCTTTTTTTTTTATACAAAAATACGAATTATAAAAAGAAAGAAAGAAGGAAAAGGTAGAGGCGAGTAGCAGCAGAAACCGAATATATATATATATATAGAGAGAGAGAGAGATGATTAAAATAAAGGGCTTTCAGGGATGAGCTTTGGCGCCGATTTGGTTGAGAAGGAAACTTCGTCTGTGTGAGAGAAACGGCGAGTCAGAAAAAGACACACAACCTGCCGAGTTGCTTCGGTCTTTCAAGTGTGGAAAGGACGAACCAGAAAATGAGAAAAGCTCCCACTTGGAAACAAGATTTTCTTTTTGGCTTTCGTTTTCTTAGCCTTGTACAGAAAGTTCCCCTCCCGGCCGATGACTTTGACGCAAGAAACACAGCCCGGACAAATCCCGCGTCCAGCTTATTTGGAAATTAAGAATTTAAGTGCATGTTCAGAATAATGATAAGTCAGTTGGAGAAAAAAAAATTAATGTTTCCCATGATTGTGGGGTGACTTTTTTAACCCCTTTAAATTAAAAAACTAATTTTTTTAATATATTATTCAAATAAGTTTTATCAAATTAAATTTTTTTAATAAAAATCTACCTAAACATAAGTTATATTATATTAATTAATTTTTAATCCTAAATTCGGGATAAAAGCCATTTTTGCGGCACTATAATCTAAACAAACCCTTAATTATTCCTTCAATCTCTGGATACGATGTAGAAGAAATTCTTGATTTATAGTATAATTTTAATTATCATTTTCTAATTTTGTTCTTGATAATACACATTGGACATTGAAAAATAGAAGGGCAGCCAGATACATTTGACCGAGGGCAAGTTTTAATTGAGGAGAGTTAGTCACAGGATTTGTTTGGAATGATTCATAAACAGTATTTCAATCGTGATTTATGGAGTATGAAATAAGTATATAAGAAAAATTTTATCTCGACTTATATAAAATATATTTATAAGTCAACCCAAACAATACCCTAATTCAAATGATGTATCAGAATTAAAATGAGTTATATTTTAGATCATTAAGAATTGAATCTGGTCGCCTTGCTTGAAACGCCAAAGCGATGCTTTTCCTGGCGGACGACGCAATTGATGAGGCTGAAGGCTTGAAGCCCTCAATAGAAACCCCAAAGCCGGCCTCTCAAAATCTATATACTACCTCCTTTCGTAATCACAAGACTTTATTTATAATCTATAAATCATAAATCAAAGCTTTAAAAAATCATTAATTATTTATTATCTTTGTTCTTTCAAATCTATTTTTATTTTGGTTTTGATCCCTTAAATTTCAAACCATAGGTCAAAACTTTAAATAAATAAAAAAACTTGAGACACTAAAATATATAGATTAAAATCAAAATAAGGACAAACTTAATGGTAAAATATTATAGTAATTTTTTATTAAGTGACATATAATGATCTGCCATGGCTGGCTCTCTTGTTCTTGGAATACTCGAGAAATTTCCTGGTAGGTGATGAAAACAAGTTCAGCGGTGGAAAGAGCAAATGGACAAAAAAGCTGTGACGCATGGAAGCAAGCAGGATGGAGCGGATTCCTCAAGCAAATATAACCAAACAAGATACAACATTGTGTTTTACAAATTTTTGTTTGGAAAAATTGAGGATAAATCCCTATTTAATTGGCAAATAAGACTTGTGATGATTGATTGCATGGAGAAAAATTAGTTGCACGTAAAAAAAGATAAATTACGCAAAAGAATGATAGTTTGCACAGAATAATATTTAGATATAAAGAATTAGTTTGCACATAAGAAAGATGATTTGCATATAAGAAAATTTTATTACGCAAAGAGAAATTGAGTTGCAAATCGGACAAAGGAAGATCATTACACACAAGTAAAAATAAATTACACACAAAAGAAGTTAAGTTACACATAGTAAAGTTGAGTTACACAAAGTCTTTAGGTTTCATTTGTTAATTAAATTTTTAATGAGGGTTTTGTTTCCAATTTTTCCCTTTTGTTTTGGATGGTATGAGAAAGAGCAGTTACAACTACACCATTTTTGCACTATAAAAAAATAAATTTGTAACCAAAGTGTAGTAGATCACTGAACAATGACTTTTTTTTGGGGTATGGATTCCTGTCAAAAAGGGGGAGGGGGGGGGGGAGAGAGAGTTGCAGTTTAATGCTTCTACGAAGGTCAATAACACAGTTCAGTGTCAAATACGATCAGGAAAAAATAGATAAGATTAAGACAGGGAAGAAATGAGCTGGGACTCACAAACCGTGATGAAGTTTTTTGAGAAGCAAAGGAAAAACAAGAGCAGAAGCAATATTATTAAGCATTAAAATGCGAGCATCCTTTTTTGGCAGACACTAAAATCTCAATGTTTTCTAAATGGTAAACCTTTTTTTTTTTGGCCCAAAAAAGGGTAGACAGCCTACTAGGGACATGCCGTCATAATTATTTCTTCCGGTTTTGATTATAAGATCTAGTTAACTAATTTATAAATATTAAAAAATTAATTAAAGTAATTAATTATTTATAAAAATTTTGTATTAATTTTTTTAAAATACCATAATAGTTATTTGAATTGGAAAAAATTATAAATTTTGAAAACAAAGTTAAATAAGGTCTTCTATTTAAGACGAATAAAAACTGTTCTATTATATATTCAGCATTGGAGATAATATCTCACGATATCCATGTCAAGAAATTTTGCTTAAATTGAGGCATTTTGGTGGTACAAATGCAAAGGACGGCCAAACATCACGTTAAGACAAAATTAGATACGCGTAACTTGAAGCAACATTCAAACTGCACAAACAGAGAAAATCATTTTCTAGCAATCCAAATTCTCTGGGAATTCAAATTCTTAGCTTCTTCAGCTCTTCTTTCCCTCTTCTCCTTTCCTACGCTTAGTCTTCACATAGAATTGGAAAAGATAGAGAAAGAGGTTTCGGTAAGTGCTTCCTAACTAAATCCATTCGCTCATTTACTAAAAATCCAAATCCAATCACATTAAAAATGATATATATTACTCCTCCGGTCCTTAATATAAGACCCATTTAACTAATTTGATTAGATTAAGGAAGTTAAGTAAGTTGGTTAATTATAAGAAAAGTGACACATTTTTCCTAAAACACCATAATCATCTTTCTTAATACCCCATCTTTCTTTTCTATTTGATTATGGTTGAGGGAATATCCATAGGGGTAATTTAGAGAAAATTAATAAATATGAAAAATGGGTCTTATATTAAGGACCAAAACTAACTCAACAATTGGGTCCTATATTAAGGACCGGAGGAGTATTTAATATACATCGGAAGAGAAAAGGAGAGATTCATTCTATGTGGCTCCAACACTGAATTTCTGAATTATTTTTGAGCCTTGCTTCTTTAGTTTAACCCAGCAATTATTCTTCTTTGATGATCCTTTTGAATGGATGAAAAATTAGGCAGCTAAAAGAACAAAAAACAAAATTGAGAAAAAAAAATCCTTATTAAAACTTTCATTGGTAAGACCCGAAAGCTTTGGGCCATGCTTAGTTTTATGTAGTTGTCATTATTTGGGAAAAAAAAAAACTTCACCGATAAAATTCTTACAGTAAAATCTCTTGAGACTTTAGATTAATTTAATAATTTTAAGAGATTTTTTTATTTAATTCTTTTAGGTGAAACCTTATTACAATTTTCTCATTTTTTACAATATCAGTATTATGCGGCTTTCTATATAGACTACCTTTGGGTTCGAGTCTATCAACTGAGACATGGAGCATTCTTTGGGCCTTGAAGGTCGCTTGGGATCGAGGATTCAGGGTCGTAGAAGTAGAAGGAGACTGCTCAGGCTGTGAATGCTGTGATTATGGTTGCTGGGGCAGAACAGGGAAAAGAACACTGCTGCTGACGCGTTGGCTAAGTTTGCGAGTACGATGCAAACAGATCTATATCTCTTTAGTGAGCTCTCAAATCAGCTGGATTATGTAGTTAAGGAGAATAGTGGTAATGGCCCCCGAGAGGCCAGAAACATAACGTGTAGCTAGTTTTGTCGTGTACGTCCTTCATAAAAAAAAAAAGATAATTTCTTTTTTTACCAGCAATAATCATAATTTCTTGCGTACAAGTTCTCAAATAGAAGGCCATTGAGTGAACGTTATTCAAACTGAAGACGAGATAAGTACGAAAACATAGAAGGCAAGAAACAGTAAATACAATTATACAAGGCGAGCCATGATAGGGACAGTTGAACAGAAATGATGAAGCCATGAAAGAAACATCAATCCATTGCTCTAAATATAAAGGAAACTTGGGAGAGTGACTCTATCGTATAATCCATAAGCTCAATCAAGCAGAAACGAACACCAAGATGGGGAGCCCTTCCTTCTTGTTAAGGTTGGCTCTGGTCTGTACCTTCCCGCTTCTACTGGCGTCGTCTCAACCCCTGTACACAAATTCGCGGTGGATCGTGACGGAAGACGGCGAGCGAGTGAAGTTAGCGTGTGTGAATTGGGTGTCGCATCTGGAACCCTTACTCGCAGAAGGTTTGAGCAAGCAGCCTGTGGATGTGATCTCCAGACGAATCAAGTCGATGGGATTTAACTGCGTGAGATTCACTTGGCCCATTCTGCTCGTCACCAACGACTCTCTCGCCTCCCTCACCGTCAGGCAGTCCTTCCTCAACCTCGGCCTCCTCCAATCCATCGCCGGCATCCAATCCAATAACCCATTCATCATCGATCTTCCCCTTATCCAAGCTTACAAGGTAGAAATAACGATTCTGCAGGCTTTAATTTCACATAAATTGTTATGTATTGCAATTTATAAGAATCTACGCACTGGAAATTAGGTTAATTAAGTGATTGATGTTGAACAGTGGGTGGTGGAGAGGATGGGGGAGGAGGATGTGATGGTGATATTAGACAACCACATGACGAAGCCGGGATGGTGTTGCAGTAACTCCGACGGGAATGGATTCTTCGGCGACCGGGATTTCGACCCGGAGCTGTGGGTGGAGGGGCTCACGAAGATGGCTTCGCTGTTCAAAGGAGTGACCAATGTGGTTGGGATGAGCCTGAGGAATGAACTGCGAGGCCCCAAACAAAACGTCAACGATTGGTATCGGTACGTACGTTATTTCGTGGAACAGCCCAATCATGTTTTAGCCCATCTTCCTATCGTTGACGTCACTGAACCACGCCCGCATCGGTGGCAACGTTCAATATCTATCTACCAGTTCTACAATCTACGTCTTTTTCTTTGACCTGAAATCTATGATCTATGTCTTTTTTTAAAAAAAATCGATGGGGGCATTTTTGTACTTTTACATTCGTTTATCATGATTTTATTTTTATATTTTATTAATTTCTTAAAAACATGGTACATAAGAATTTACCACATAGTATAAATTTTATCTATTTATTATTAAAACTGAGGATAAATTGACAAATGATCACTTAGAACTTTGTGTAACTCAACTTTTTTTTGTGTGCAACTTAATGTTTCTTGTATGTAATCTATTTTTTCTCATGCGCAATCATATTTCTTTATGCAACATCTTCTCTTGTTTGCAATCCATCTCTTTTATGTATAAACTAGCTTCTCACACCTGAGTAATGTTTTGTGCAAATCATATTCTATTTTTGTAATTAATTTTACTTGTGTAACTTAGTTTCTCCTGGCAACCCATCATTCTAAGAACTATTTACCAATTAAATTTTCAATGAGAGATTTATTCCTAATTTTCCATTATAATATATGTGAAATTAAAGCTTTTTTTTTGGTCAACAAATTAGAACTTAAGCTTGTTTTAAAGAATCTTATATAGGGTTGGCAAAAGAAAAAAAAAAGACTCTTATATAGGAGGGTGAATTGTGAAAGTCACGTATTTATTTTCTATAATTATATTTTTATAAGTAAGTAAGTTATTTAACCTAATATGCTTAATGTTCTTTTTTTCAATCATATGTAAAAACAATATATTTTAAATTTAAAAATAATGTTTTAATAATAATTAGTTACAAGATCTTGGCCAAATTTTTTTTTTGGGGTAAGATATGTAATACTAGTATGTTAAAAAATATTTAGTGACAAGAGATGTAATATGTTAAAAAAAAATTAGAGTAAAATATTCAGACTATTTTTCTATTTTGTCTCAATTACATAGACTCTCTTCCATTTTGAAAATATAAATTTTAGTTCTGACTATTAACATTGTTAAAAAATATTCTGAAATGATTCTTTAAATGTATCTTTTAATTAAAACCATATTAGAATAACTCATGTTTACTACTTTGCTCCTCATTATATTAAATCTCCAATTTATCTTTTAACATTAATATTTATCAATGATGTATTTAATATTTTTACTAAATTTACTAAATTAAGATATAACTTAATAATTTAATTGAAAATACTTACATATGATTGCAAAACATTTTCAGCTAACATATATATTTAAAATATTACATAAATGAGTTTTAATAAATAAAAAAGATTAAATATTTAAATTTATTATAAGATAAAATTTTGTATTCACAAAATTAATTAAATTTGTATATGGTAATTGATTTAATATCATAACAAAAAAAAATAGATATATATTAAAATTATTTTTTAATTTCAAATAAAGACATGTCATATGTGATTAAATGATAATTGTTAAATAATATTTGTATTAAAGAGAGGCATTATGATTTAATGGGTCAATCTAATGGTTAGGTAGATATAAGTTGAATCTCAAAACTAGAAGAGAGGTTTGTACAACATATATTTTGATTCTGAGAGAGGTCTATATAAGTTTTCAAAATAAAAAGAAGGTCTTTGTAATTTAGATTGAATAGAAGGGAAGTTAATATATTTTATTTAAAAATTACTTCTTCTGTTTTGGTTCTATTTAATGACAAGTCTTAAATATAGAAATTTATGTATAATTAAAAAAAAATCGTTTTCCCCTTAATTTAATTTATACCGATTAGGCCCATTTTATGCATGCCTGTACGGCGATAAAAATAAAATGGAATATCCCACCGCAATTGTTTTGGACCAATGAAGTCGTTATGTTTTTGTGCCAATAACGTTGTAAGATCTTTTGTAAGCTGATGCTGAAAATAACACACGTATCATCAATTCATCATCATCATCAATATATCTCTTAGCCATACACACTTATTGGGCGTGGAAGTTAGGGGGGGAAAAAAAAAGAAAATAATTTCGATGGCCCTTTGATCCCCAACAATTGGAAATTATAACTATCGATCGACATGCATGAAATGAAATTGAGAGGCGGATGTCTTGATTTTGGGTGAAGGTACATGACAAAAGGAGCAGAAGCAGTGCATGCAGCAAACAAGGACGTTCTGGTGATTCTCTCTGGCCTAAATTTCGACAAAGACTTGTCCTTCATCAGGGAACGACCAGTAAAGCTGTCGTTTCAGAGGAAACTTGTATTTGAAGTACACTGGTATGCCTTCACGGACGGTCAAGCATGGGTCCATGGCAACCCAAATCATGTGTGTGGCCAAGTTTCAGGAAATGTGATGAGACTGTCGGGTTATTTGGTTAGAACAAGGCTGGCCATTGTTTGTGAGCGAGTTTGGTGGGGACTTAAGAGGCACCAACGAGAACGACAATAGGTACTTGAGTTGCTTCTTGGGTTTGGCAGCTGAACATGACTTGGATTGGGCATTATGGACCCTTGTCGGAAGTTATTACCTCAGGCAAGGTGTTGTTGGAATGAATGAGTATTATGGACTTCTCAACTGGGATTGGCGTGATATCAGGAATTCTTCTTTCTTACAGAGGATCTCTGCTCTCCAATCTCCTTTCCGAGGTATGAACTTTCATTCCCTTGTGCTATTCAATAGCATCTAGAGAGGATAGGAGAGGATCGCTAGAAGAGAATCCGAACACCTCATTCTTTATGACGTCTAAATGCAATCTGAATTATCTATAGATACTCTTGAAATCCAAGAATATCTTCTGTATTGAGACTTCAGTGACCTCGGATTCTTTCAAATACCAAAGGGGCTTGAAAAAGTGGGCTTGATGAATTGTACTGGCCTCACCTTCCTTCTCTTTCTCTACTTTAATAAACAGCTTTTTCCCCCCAGTCTCCGGTAAAAGAGAGTAATGAGGGAAGAAAGTGAAACCCATATAAATGGATTTCGTTGGCCCCACCTTCTCGTTTTTTGTCCTTCTCACACATTCTTTTGCATATCCGAAAGAATCAATGGGAAATTTTGATCCCTTTGCCTGGTTTAATCCCGCTAATTATCGCTTCAAACTCTTCTAATGATTCATATGGCATGCTTATATCAGAATAACTACCAGACTTCAGTGATTGAAACTCCGGTATATAGATTTTCCCTTCCACTTATGATTTGTTAATATTGAAATTTTGAAATATATGCAGGGCCAGGGATATCAGAAGGCAGGCCATATAAAGTAATATTCCATCCATTGACGGGTCTCTGCGTGCAAAGAAAATCACTGCTTGACCCATTGACGTTGGGATCCTGCTCTGAAGCTGAAGGCTGGAAATACACGCCCCAGAAGATACTAACAATGAAGGGAACATATTTCTGCTTACAGGCAGACGATGTAGGGATGCCAGCAAAACTAAGCATAATATGTTCGGGGCCTAATTCCAAATGGGACATAATATCGGAATCTAAGATGCACCTCTCGTCAAAACTCACAAAGGGGTCTTCTGTTTGTCTAGATGTGGACTCCAACAACTACCTCGTTACCAACACTTGCAAATGCTTGAACACAGATCCTACCTGTGATCCTGCGAGCCAATGGTTCAAACTAGTCGACACTACAAGAACTTCAATCTCAGCTCGTTCATTAACGTTACCTGTAGACTCAAATTTACCAGAAATTATCTCTCACTGGGAATCAGTGAGCTCAATATAAGGTAACTCCAACAATATCATTTCATTGTATAATAGTTCTGACCAATATGGTCTGAAGTTGCACATACTATTCCAGCTGAGGTGTTAGCTTTGTAAATTATGGAGTAGGGATGGTGTATATAACATTTCGGTATGAATAAAATCTACAAGTATTATTTAAATTTCAATAAATTTTTTTATTTTTATTTATTTGTTATTCTTTTAAGGCCTTATTAAGCCTATGGCAAAAAGGTAAGAACAGAAGGGGACAGGTCTTTTTCAGAAATTCCCAAATTCCAATGGCCTTGTTAAGCCTATGGCAAAAAGGTAAGAACAGAAGGGGACAAGTCTTTTTTAGAAATTCCCAAATTCCAATACCTTACCTCATGGTTTAATCCCAAAATGAAGCAAGGTATAGAAGTTCAACAGAATTATTACCAACCCCAAAAAGAAAAAGTGAATTCAACAGAATCAGACATCATTTACACCTCACCAAGCCACTGGCATTACCAAATGCCTTGCGTCTGTTGATCCTTCTTTTCCTTGCCCAGAATTTCCATTGAAGTAGATTACAATGGTACCCCAAACAATGCAACCAATGGCTAAACGCCTCACACTATCAGCATCAGAAGACAATGCACTGATGCAACAAGTTGTGGCCACTCATGCTCCTGTTGACGGACATATTGATGTTAGACCTCTTCTTAACGTCGTTCAAGACATCTTTCACCGTATCACCACAGCCATCCCTCCCGTTTTTCAGGTTGTGACAGTGTTGCCATTTTGCCTTTTCTTTCTTAAAGCTTGTCCCTCCCTGATTCTGACATAACTTTGAACAGGGGAAGCAAGCAAACTTGGATGCGTTGGGTAGCAATGCTCTTCCTCCTCACATGCTTGATAACATGTCCCACATAATCAGCAAAATTTCCTGCCAGGTTTGGTTTTTTGTTTTTTCTTGTTCTTGTTTCGAGTGAGAAGGTTAAGTGTTTTTATATCCTTTGTTTGCTTAGAGATTGTCAGCGACAAAGATTCAAGTGTAATTGATTATTTTTTCTGACCAAGTTGCTTAAGCTCTCTTGAGAAAAATTAGAAAAATTTAAAAAGGTTTATCTATTCCTTCTATTCCTTTATACTGGCAAGGATGTTTTGTTAACTAACCATAGGAAGTTGTATTATTCTAAAATGAAATCATATGTGTTAGCTCTGTGCATTTATTTCTCTTTTATAATTGCCAAAAATACTTTTTAAAATACGTCCCTAGAGGATATACGACATGATAATTTGATATGTTTGGTGCAGGAATAATGTGAGATAAACAGGAATTAAGGAGATATTTTAGGTGCTTGTATGAAGTATCTAACTTGTACCAGACTATGGGTAGATAAATCTTTTGTAACTTTAAATAAATAGTCTTTGCCCTGAATGAATTTAAGATAACTTTTCCCTCTGGTGACTGTGCAGTTGCCTTTCTCACCAAATAAGAGCTAAACCAATAAGCGTTGGTCAATGGTCATAGCTAGAAGTTTGTCTTAAAAATAATAATCTTCGGCTACTATGTACAAATCACTTCTAACATGTTTCACCAAAAAAAAAAATCCTTGAATCTCATCAACTCTGCCTTAAAATTTAATATTGCCTCTGATCCTTAGTATGAGAGCTAGATAACTAGTTTGAGAATATTAAAAAAATTAGTTGAGTTAGGTGTTTGTAATAAATGAGTGTTGTTTTTCCTACAGTACTTTTGTCAATTGTATGCATTAGAATAAAACCATTTAATATGTGTAATTATCATGTGGACTGCTTTAAAAAAATAAATAAATATGGAAGACAAAATAGATTTGAGTCTTATATTTAGGACTAAATCGAATTTCAACTAACTCTTATATTTAAGACAAGAGATAGTGACTTTCTAAACTTACCCCTATTTAATTTTAATATACACTTTATCCTAAGAGTACAAAGTCAATATAATGATAAATGAATAGTAAAATTATGATTTAAATGAAAAATTTAGTAATGTGACTTGTATATAGGACCAAAAAAATTTTCTCCTCTTTTTGCCTTATAAGGAGGGCTAGAGGAGTAGTTGAGTTCAAGTTCATATGTATGCGGTAGATATTTTAGGAGAGCTACTTCTTATTGGAGGCTGAACTCAACTAAATTTAGACAAGTCAAGGTCTAATACTGCTTCCGGTCCTTTATATAAGAGTTAGATAACTAATTTGAGGAGATTAAGAAAATTAGTTATGTTAGTTATTTATAACAAATGTGTGTTGATTTTCTTAAATTGTCCTAATTCAATCATGTATACTAGAATTACACTTGAGTGGAAATACTTTACAATCAATGGAGATATTTTTCAGAACATATTATAAATTTAGAAGACAAAGTGAATTGGAGTCTTATATTTAAGACTGCCAGTTAACTCTTATATTTAGAATTGGAGGTAGTGTAACTTTAGACACTTGGCAGCTTGCATTTAAAGAAAAACTTAGCTTGCTCTCTGTTTTTTTTTTTTTTAAACTCATATAAACATAACACCAACAATTCATACACGACAAAGTACAAGGTCTTAATACAGGTATCAGCTGACTGCTAATAGCAATTTCACTTTCCTACAGTGGTAAGCAGCTAAGAAAATTGTCTACTTTCGATTTTGATTTTGGATACAACAAGTAGCATCTATATTCAATTAGAGATATCAAACCTCTCATGAACTTGAGTTCTCCACAACAACGGCCAATAGTTTATACCCCATCAAGTGTACACGCTTCCAATTATCTGTTGATGTTAGAGATTTCAATGGTTTTGTCAGATATCTTACAAGTGCTCTATTGGAGGAAACTCTCATTCGACAACTATGGGAATTCTGGGCATGCTTTCAAGCTATTCATGGGATTCAAAGGTGGTGATAGCATTAGCAGCCTTTGCATTGAACTTTGGGGAGGTCCAGCTGATAACTCAGCTTTATACCACCAACTCTCTGCGACGTCTATTGCTATGTTGAAGCATGTTCCTGAAACACAGAATCAAGAGGATATTCTGGGATTGCAACATAGGTATGAAGTGATCAGCAACATTGTCAAGGTCATGTTGGATCTGACCACTTGCATTTTGGCATTTGAGGAGCTCCCCTCGCAGTACAAAACACCTGACACGCCGCAGACGTTGGCTACCACCACTTTGGTTTCCATTGCTGTCTATTGGACCATTCGTGGTATTGTGGCTTCTGCATCACAAATTTCAGGCCTCCTGAGTATGAATCGGTATGTCTGTCTGGCCTCTCTATGAGAATCATCCTAAATTGCTCTTAACTTCCTTATATTTTTGCTTTGGTGATTTTGGAAATCAAACTCTTTTTTCTTTTTTTAATTAATTTCTGGATTGATGTTAGAAATATAGCATCAATGTCAGAGGCTTGGGAACTTTCTAGTCTGGTTCACAAGCTCAATAACATACACAATCACCTTCAGACTCAGCTTGCCCTTTTACATAAGCAGATGGGTAAATCTAATTCCTTATGTGGATTTGCACCACTTAAATGAATTCATCTATAACCGGGACACCTTTTTATCCTGGTGATGTTGGACATTTATGTATTAATGCAGATGATAACAAACAAACTGAAGCTTTCGAGACACTTGTGCGCCTTTTTGATGCATCTCACGCTGACAACTTGGAAATTCTTCAAGGTTTGTTTGACTTCAAGGATGATCAACTGCCACTCCTTGATTGTTCTACCAAGCAAAGGGTTAGACTTCAATGTAAATGCTATTTTGTCTGATATTTCCATGTGTCAGTGCCAACCTTCTCTATCTTTTTCCTCAGGTAAGCAGTGATGCATTGAGGAGTAAAATTGTGCTGCTATTCATATCAGATCTCGATCTCTCTGACCAAGAGATCATGATTCTTGGACATATGCATCTCGAGTCACGTGAGGAACCAGACATGTTTCCTATTCCATACGAAGTCGTTTGGTTTCCAGTTGTGAACAAGGCAACCCCATGTACTGAAGTGAAACGGAAGAAGTTGGAGGACCTACGATCAACAATGCCATGGTACTCAATTTATGATCCTTGGCAGATAGAGCAAGCAGTCATTAAGTACATTAAAGATATTTGGCATTTCAAGAAGAAGCCCATACTTGTTGTGTTGGACCAGCAAGGAAAGGTTGTCAACCTAAATGCTTTACACATTATGTGGATTTGGGGATGCTTAGCATATCCTTTCGCAGTTTCTGACGAGGAATCCATTTGGGCGAAACAAACATGGGGACTCCAGCTATTGGCAGATGTGTTTTGTCCACTAAGCTGGGTATGCGAAACAATTCATACTAGTACTTCATTAGGAAAAATGCAGAATATCTCCTTTCAACTAGGCTATTTGAAAACTGAGACTGATACTAGATGTTACATTTTCCAATTAAATGCAAATTCACAAATTTACTGGCTTAAACTTACTGGAGTGCAAACTTGTTTCAGATATCAGAAGGGAAATACGTATGCTTGTATGGAGGTGAAGATCTTGAGTGGATTAGGAAATTCACAAGAGGCGCATATGCTATGGCTGAGACTCTGGAAATCCCACTGGAAATGATATACATAGGGAGAAGCAATCCAGGGGAGAAAGTTAAGAAGAACACGGAAGCTATAATTTCAGAGAAGCTGAGCAGTACACTGGAGGACCTGACATTAATATGGTACTTCTGGGTTAGAGTAGAAAGCATGTGGCACTCCAAGTTACAGCAGGGGAAAACAGTAGAGAGTGACCCAATAATGCAGGAAGTGATGACAATTGTGAGCTTTGATCGAAGCGAGGAAGGATGGGCTGTGATGGGCAGAGGAACAGAGAAGATGGTGAAAGCAAAAGGAGAAACATTCCTGAAATGTGTTAATGAGTATCAGAAATGGAAGGACAAGGCAAAAGAGAAAGGGGTTTTGATAGCAATGGAAGAATATATACAAGAGCTAAGAACCCCACACCATTGTAATAGGTTGATAGTTCCAGGAAGCAATGGCAGAAGCCTAGAAGAAGTGACCTGTGCTGAATGTGGCCGTCCCATGGAAAGCTCTTCATGTACCGTTGCTGCAATGATTATTGATTCAACTCTTAAATATAGATCATACAATCCAAGTAGTGTACTTTTTTGGATTCTCAAGACAGGTATATGCCTCAGTTATGCAAATTCTATAAATAACATACCTTTCTGTAAACTTT
>NW_021637908.1:0-28591 GCF_004799145.2 Neltuma alba | reverse complement strand
CTTTTTTTTTTTTTTGGGACATATTATTGCCTTATTATCTACCCATTACAATTCGGCTACAATTTTCTTTTATTAGAAACAAATTATGTTAGAGATATTGCCGGAGATTAAAGTGGAAACTTTAACAAACATTGTCGCAATTTCATGTGTTGGCTGAACAAAAAAGGGTGACTTTTAAGGATCGGTTACTCAAAAGTCATGACCGAAATTAATTAGCGGCGCTTTTTACACATACACACTGCAATTTTGGTGCTCTCCTTCACTCATTCAAAATCATTTAGAGGCTTTTAATTAATTGATTAATATTTTTCAGTTTTATTTGTTTCAAATTTCTAAAAGGAGGGTTTAATTTAATTAAAAAAACTCATATAGAGTCATTATGTGCTATGCATTTTTAGAGAGGCAAACTTATTTGCTGATTGGCTTGAGATTCTTAAGAGGTTTGTACTTCTAATCGAGTCTTTTGCCTATATTTTATATTTATTTATTTTTTTAGGTAGTCTTTGTAATAATGATAATTCTAACTAATACATGTGATTAACATGAATATTTTAATAAAAACAGTACTTATTTATTACAAATAACTAATTTAACTAATTTTTTTAATATATTTAAATTAGTAAACTAACTATTATATTAAGGATCAAAGGTAATGTTGTCTTTCCATATCTTTTTTTTTTTCCCTGCAACAAATGTCTTTCCATGTCTAAACTCTTATCCATGGTGTGATGGAAAACAAAATAAGGAAATATGTTTTCCAAATAAAACTCATGTTAGGTACTACTCTGTTCTTTTATATAGGTCATTTGTATATCATCAAATGTCAAAAAATACATTAAATCAATAAAATTTTTCATATCTGTCTATTTAGTGTATTCAGTGAGGGTACGACTAAGAAAAGATTATTAATTATTTTATAAGTGACTTATATATAAAAATAGAGTGGTATATGATTGAGGAGACTTCAAATATATACAATGTATGTTAATAAAATCAACTTTTACAACCTCCTAGGCGTAATTACTCAGCATACATTAACCAAAATAAGGTAAAAATAGAAATATATTTCTTAAAATTCCAAGATGTCCTACATTGTGAAGAGGAGGAAGTATATCTCTAAATAAATACTAATAAAAAGGAAAATATGTCGCTTAAGTTTATTCTATCCGTTATCTCAACTCCTCCAATCAATACGATCGTATGTTCTTTTTTTTCCATATGAATTTATAATTAAATAATAATACTCATTCCATTCTAAATGTAAAACCTATTTTGTAGTGTAATTTACATTATAAAATGGGTCTTATATTTAAAATACAAAATTATATGTAATTAGAAAACTTAACATAATAGATATAAGAAACATGATGTGAGTATTATGTTAATAAGAATGTGTATATACTACTTCTATATTACTTTCGATCTTAAATATAAAATCTATTTTGTAATATAATTTGTACTGTAAATTAAATTTCTGAGTAAAAGATCCGGAAAGAAGCTTTGGGCATGTTTGTTTTCCACTTTTGGAAAATCAATAGTCTGTTTGAGAAGATTTCAGTTTCACAGGTCAAATGGGAAAGCCCATTTATAATGCTTTTGAAAATCCATTTCCGAAAAACTTACCCGGATTGCTTTTCAAAGGTTACTTCAGCCTTGGAATGACTTACATTTTAATGGTAAAAGCCACTAAGCCAGTTTAGGTTACTTTCCAAACGACTATCAATTAATAAACTGACTTTCAAACATAAATTCTATTACAATATAACTAACTTCTACCGAACTAGCTTTTGACAAACTCTCAACAAACTAAACCAAACACACTCAATAAATTTGAAGTTAAAGACGCATACATTATACTACCTCCGATTTTTAATATAAAAACTAGTTAATTAATTTGAGTAGATTAATTTAATATAAAAACTATTTGATTAATTTGAGTATATTAAAATAATAAGTTAAATTGGTTATCTGTAATAAATAGGTGTTGTTTTTCTTAAAAATCTTTACTAATTAAATGTATTAGCTAAAACTATTACTCTTATAAAGATTACTTTGAAATAAATAAATACGAGAGATAAAGTGAATTAAAATTTATAGTTAGATTAAAATAAAAATTAAACGATCTCTTATATTAGAAACTAAAGGTACAATTTTCTCATGGTCCATAATTAGAGCCTCAGACCAAGAAAGAAAGCTGAGATAAAAAAAAAATACCCAAAAAACAAAAACCAAGGAGCCAAAAGACTGCAAAATTATAAAACTTTAAAATTAAATTTATATATATTTTGCTTTGATCAAATTTATATCTTGCATGTGAATAATCTTTCACAATAATTTTAGATGATTATGGGCTTGTATGGAATGGGGATTAAAGCTTTGAAAATCAGTTTTTCCATCATAACTTATGGAATATAAGGTAAATATATGAGGATAGTTTTTTCTCTACTTTAAAAAAAATGTTTGAATTAGCTTTTTAAAAGTAATTTTATGAAATTTGATTAAGAATGCCAGAAAAGTTTTGCTTTAATTTGCGTAAAAATCCCTCCCCCTCCCCCCGGGGCGGGGGCAGGGACCTCTCAGCGAAGCAACCATCGGCTTATCATTAATATTTGCGTAAAAATGGGCTTTTGATCTGAGAATAATTCAGAAGGCCCCTTTGAAGACAAGCTAAGGAGTAGTATGATGGCCCAATATTTGAGTCTCAAAAAATGATAGGAAAAACGATAAATAAAGATCACAAAAGACTGATAATCATAATTTAGAACCACCAATTATTGAAATTTCAATTAACGATCATAGTCCTAAATTATAATCTAAAAACATATCTTTGCCAAAAATATCCTTGTTGTTGACTCATCGTCAGAAATTAGTTGGCCCGTGGCAAGCCTCTTTTTTTTCCCCTTTAACCACAGGAAACTTTTTTTATTTACAATTAAGGATTATGGTGTTTAAATTGAATTTCAATATTTTGATATTTTAATGTATAAATTGTCAATCTTTTGTGGTCCTTATGTATGATTTTCTCAAAATAGTATAATCACCATTTATATGCACCTATCTGATCAAGACCAAGTCACAAACTCGACATTGTAGCAATTCAGGGATCTAAAAATTCAATTTGGAATTTTATTTAATTTGCAATCAAAATGAAGCAATAAAGGTCAAACCATAAACTTTATGATAATCCCAATTCCACACCTTAAAATATGATCTCTAAATCTTACCATCACATGTACAATCTATCTTTTCGTACCTCATTATATCCCCTAACCTCCAACCCCCTCAATTATATATAATCAATTCATTACTGAAAAAACTTATAAATACCCATCAAAATGAAAGCTTTATTCATTAAAATCATCAATTTATTACAATGGCATGAAATTACAGATGGAATCGATGCACGTTATAGCCTCCCACTTGCAAAGAGCTTCCATGCCACTAACCACAAGGTCGTCAACCCTAAACTTATTTTTTTCCCAACAATAACCTTAAACTTTATAACAAAATCTGCATTATATTAGTCAATCGATTTATTACTGTAAAAATCTATAAATACCTATTATGACGAAACTGTAGGATTAAGCAATGCATATCGGAGAAAGTCCTCATCTTTCTGCAAGACAGCCAGATATTCTTCTGGCATAGTGATCCAAGCCTCAATTCCTTGGCTTGTATCAATCAGAATAACACTATTAGGAACTGTTTCCTGTGTTCCCCCTCTGAAACCTACCCACAGTGGCTTCCCCCATCCAAAATCCATCTCATCGAACCCCAAATTACACCAACTTGAGAACACAAGTGGAATTGGCTTCTTCTCCTCTATCCCTTCCATCAACATCCCTCCACACTCAGCACTCAGCAGAAAATTAGGGTCTCTTTGAATCCTCAAGAACAAGTCCTTATTGACGCTTCCTATATTCTGTCTCGTGATTTTCACTAAGTCATTGAGACTGATATCGTCTGTGTAATTGGCCTTGTCATAAGGTATCATCACCGGCCAGTGCAGGTTTCCCATGGAGTTACTGGATAAAGGGTCGCCCCTTTTTCTTCTCGCGTCCACTATGTGCATTAGTAATACCAAAGATATTATGCCTTTGCTTTTATATGCAAGGATCATGTGCTTGGAGATGAAAGAAGACAGCACTTGATAACGTGTAGGATTCGGCAAACCTCCATCATCATCATCTTTTACTTTGTTTCTCAGGTTATTCATGGCCTCCTCAGTGAACACGAATCTGAAAAATAAAACTCATATGTCATATATATCTATATATATATATATATATATCAATTCAGCTCATAAAAAATGTATCCAGATAATATTCGCGATTGTTATCAAGAAAATTCAATACAGTTAATAAGGATTTTGGCTCATAATATATGAGATCATAGCTTCAAACCCAACTGCCACTAATATAAGAATTTTGTTGATGAGCTATTTATAAACATATACGTGTTTTCTTTAGCCAGAGGCCTGCTATCACTCACTTTCTCTCTCTCTTTTTATGTAACTATCTGAATGAGTCAGAGTGTTATTAAGTAAAATTAGAGTTAGTTCTTCTAGCTAAAAGTGTTTTCTGCATCTATATGAGCTTAAACTCGAGACCTCATGTTTAAACATCCAAAGCCCTTTCTACTAAAACTAGTGATTAACTGGCTTAAACTTTCTATTGACAAAAAATTTATTAAGCTTGTTACGAAATCACCTTCTTATGGTGCAATTGGCTTCAACTTTTGAGGACGAAGAAACAAGGCCGGCACGCACACGGGAAAAATCTATGGGAGGGAACACGGCAAATGCAGAATCAAAATCCGGCCACTCGATGTCTTCTCTTTTACTGCGACAAATCGCCGACCAAGTCTTCAACAAGACACGGCACGAGCAAGCATCCATGATGGTATGAAGATTACACACCCCAATGGCCACACCGCCACACTCGAAAGTGTTAACTTGAACCAGCAAATGAGGCAACGATCCCGGTGGATGAATCTTGCAAGGCTCGCATGGAAGAAGCTGGTTTAGATATTCTGTTTTTGGTGGGTTCAGGAAGTCGGAGATGGAAGTGTTCACGGTGGCTTCATAATAGACGGCTCCTTCGTCGTTGCAGGAGACGGAAACGAGGTCGTTTCGTCGGCCGGCGAGAGGGTAGAAGATGGTTAGGGTTTCCGAAAGCGAGTGTTTGAGAATGTTATTGGGGTTTGTGAAGGTGGGGTAGAATAAGATTACAGGGATGTAAGTGTTACGGTGGAGGATGTCGAAGGAACAAAGCTTGAAGGTTTTGTTTTCTGGAGAAGTGGGTTTGGATGGCTTGATGATTTCTCTTGAAGTCACTTTGATTTCCATCTTAAATCACCTCAAAGATTACAGCTTTTACTTTGATTTCTAGCTCAGTCGAGGTGGCTAGAGAGAGAACTAGATAATATATAGAGAGGAATTATAAAATGAGTTACGTTCATGAATATGAGTTTATGTTACTAATTAATATTAGAGGGGTTATATCAAGGGCGTCATTAATCATCATTCAGTTATACAGATTATTATGCAAATTATAACTCCATATATGTTTAATTTAGTTCAGGCCTTCAATTTATAGGTTACGTGTGAAGGTGCGTAGTCAAAAATATTTTAAAATAATTGATTTTTAAATGGTCCGTATTATTTTTTTAAAAATTAGTTGAGATGGAGAAAATGCAGAATAGATATAATTTTTAAACAGTCAATTTGATAGTAAATAATAATTTAAATAAAACTTATGCTTGACTTTAATTACTTACCATGCATTTTAAATGTGAAAAGTAAGCTTTCCTTTACTTTTTGAAAATTTTATGTTGATTTCGTTTTAGGCTAAAAATGCCCCTATGTTTTGAGAATTGAATAAAAGTAAACAATTGAATAACTGATGTGGATCTATAAATGCATCACATACGAGGTTAATTATAATCTCTAAAAAGCAGGTGAGTTATAAATATAAATCCGTAGGATGGACATTGTGTGTTTTTATATGTATGTATATGTATATATAAAAGATGTTAGAAGTCATTTGCGCTTGGCAAATCAAGGCTACGAAGATTTGAAAATAATCTAATTTCACCAAAACCCTTACTATGGAGGTAAAAAACTGCTTTAGTGATTAAATTAATGGGTTAAGATGCAAATTGTCCCGAAAGTTTGTACTTAGGAGCATTGGATATGCGGAAGTATTTTTTGACTCAATATTGTTCTGGAAGTTTTTCAAATTGTAATAATGTCACCTTGACCATTATTTAGGTTAAGTTTGGCCTTAGTTGATGAATTATGCTGAGTTGGCATGTCCACTTATCATTCACATCATTTTTCTTTCTAAATTAAGTGCAAATTTATCCTGAAAGTTTTGACTCAGGAGAGCTTGATATCTGAAAGTTTTCATTGTAGTAATATTACCCTAATTGTTATCCATGTTAAATTTGATCATTAATTAACCAAATATGTTGAGCTAGTAGATCAGTGTGTGATATATCCACTTCATTGTTTTTTTAAGGGGAGGATTTAGTATTAATTCTGCAAAATCACTGGTTCTATACTTTCCAAGCCTGTGACTATTCTCAAAATCGTCCTTATCGTTTACATCTTTTAAGAATTCTCATGAGTATCTTCTCTGCGTATATTATTTATTATATTTTTATACTCTACTTTTGTTCTTACAAAAAGTACTAATCTAAAAGCGAATGATGGAATAATAGAGGGATGAAATGAGTTGTTTTTGTATGGGAAAAATGGCATTAGGGTTATAAACTAGAAATGAAGTGGATAACTTGGGAAAAAAATGAAGTGAGTCACGTGTGGACATACCAGCTCAACATATTTGGTTAGCTAATGGTCAAATTTAACATGGATAACAAGCAGGGAAACATTGCTATAATTTGAAACTTCCAAATATCCAATGCTTTTGAGTAAATACTTCTAGAACAAATTTACATTTAACCCAAAAAAAAAAGACGTGGACGACACATAGACATACCAACTCAGCATAATTGATCAACTAATGGTCAAACTTAACCTGGATAATGGCGACATTGCTATGATTTGAAAACTTTCAAGATGACATTGAGTCAAAAAATACTTTCAGATATTCAGCACTCCTAAATGCAAACTTCCGAAGTAAATTTGCGCATTAACCCTTAAATGAATTTTTATAATTGTGTAGTATAAACTCACCTTATTGATGGCAGGACTAGTGGGCTCCAAGTAGTTGGGATATTTTCATTTGTGGTAATGGGCCCTTTTTTGAGAGTGGGCCGAAGAAACCGCATTGTAAAAGAGGCGCATTTTTCAACAGAGTCTGTACCCAAATTTTTTTCCCCAACAGAGTCCTTCGATATATATTTTTAAATTAATTCAATTGAACCATTAAATTAAAATAATCAAACTGAATAGTGAATATTCATTTTTCATATCTTAATTTGGTATGTGGTAATTAAGAAGAAAAAGAAGTCATACATGAAATAACAAAAATGTGTCGGGGACTTGGGGGTTGTTGTTTCATACAAATATTAGAGCTTGATAGGTTTATTTAGATGGAAGGATAATGTTTTTTTTTTTTGGAATGATAACTGTATACAACTTAAAAAAAAGTTACACAACAGAAACAAGAAGGAAAAGACTCCTAGTCTCTCTCATCATCCTCCTCCTCCTCCCGGGTAAGAGGTGGGGATGATCAAAGATACAAAAAATATCCTGTGATCTATGAGCGGATTTAACCAACATATCCGCAGACTTGTTCCTATCTCTACCCACATGATTAATCCCTACTTGCCAATTCCTGTGAAAAATCAACCTAGCACCATCCGCTATATCCTTGTAAGGGTGATCTTTTATCACATCCCCTACCTAAAAAGTTGATCACATGAACACAATCAGTAATAATAATCAATTTTTTCAAGCCCCTTTTCCAACATATGTGCAAACCATAAATTACTCCCAACAGCTCCACGATGGTTGGCTGCACCGATGAGAGCTTACAGCCAAAACCCACAATCCAATTGTGATTTCCATCCCACACCACACCTCCCCAGCTGCTGTCACCGTTCGTGAGTACAGACCCATCGATTTCTAAGAAAAGCTAAAGAAGAAGGATAATGTTATCCCTTTTCTAAAAGGAAAACTAAAGGGTAATATTCCTTGAGCATAAACATAAGGACTGAACTGAATATCATTTAAATTTACAAGGATAAAAGACATAATTAGGCTAAACGACAGCCCAACGGTATTCTGGGAAATGCACGTTTATGAGTAATTATCCTGGGGTTTGTTATTCAGTTTTATGCAGTGGTCCATATTTCTAGAATATTCGACAATGCACTATATGATAACCAAAAAGCTAGCCTAGTGATATCCAATTAGAAAATGAGTCACGAAAGATGGAAGAAAGTGACTAGTTAATTAACTGTGCTTGTAATTTATAAACAAAATCTTATAATTAGAAACGGAATAGTATATTAACTTAAAGAACTGTTTAATTAATTTAAATAAATTAAATAAAGAGAAAATCGTAAAAAAGACTTTGAAAATAGAACAATTGCAAATAGGAACCCATTACAATATTAGTATGGGTTTTGATAACAATTGAATTGATAAGCAAATAACAACAATTTTTGTGAATAGGTCCTTGTATATAGTTCTTTTTATTTTCAAGGTCTTTTTTTATGATTTTTTTCTTAAATAAATTATTTAATTATATAATAAATGTGACATGATGACCTCTTTAAAATACGTATACAATGTTAGATTATATATTAGTTTATAAGTTAGATAAAACTTAGTTTTTGGAAAATCATAGATATAAAAAATAAAATGAATTAATACCTTATATTTAGAATTAGAACCAACTCCGTCACTAGCTCTCATATTTAGGACTAGAGGAGTAGACAATTTGACATATAATTCTTTTAATATCTCACACACTTAGGATTAAAGGAATAGACGATTTCGCATATAATTCTTTTAATATCTAAGTCCATGAAAATTCACATATTCCTTGTGTCAGAATCTATATAATACTACCTCTTGTCTTAAATATTGGAGTTAAGTAAAAGATTTATTTTAATTCTAAATATAAGATTTTAATTCATTTTATCCTCTAAATTTATAATGTTTTATTTAAAGTATTCTTATTAATTACATATGGTAAAGGAATTTTCATTAAGAAATAGTTACAATGTACCTGATTAAAAAAATACTACAATTAATTGGAAGCAATAAATATGCAAAAAGTACAATTTATTTTTCAAAAATACCCTTATTTGTGAAAAATGCGGCTAAGAGAGAATAAGTAGAAAAGGAGACGAGAAAGAAATGTAATTAATTAAGAATAAATATGAAAAAAAGTAGTAAATGTCTAAAGATCTCCAAAATACCTCCTATAAGGGGGAAAAAAAAAGAAAAGAACATGTCTTTTGAAAAAAGTGTCTCTTGTAAATAACAGAATTAGAGGGAATGATGCACTAACTCTGTATTATGATCTTTTTATATTAATAATATTTGTCTTTTTATATTATTCTTCTGATCCTAGATATTAAATTTATTTTGTAATGTAATTTACACCATAAAATGAATTTTATGTTTAGGACGGAAGAATATATTATTCATTAATTAATCTCGTTTTGAGCGCTTTCATACTGCAGCACCTTGCTCTATTCGATTAGGAATTAACTGTAAATAAAATTAAAGTGTAAAAGACAAGTCCGATCCTTCTTTCGGCAACTTCCAACTAAAAGTTAACGTTCCTTTTCATTTCAATATTGAATTGAGCCTTCCGATGCAACGTAGCTTTTCTGTATTTTTGTTTTAGGTTTTGTCCCTATTAGTTGTACCCTTCATAAGGAATACTTAAACTTCTATATAATAATAATAATAATAATAATAATAATAAGAATATATGATTCTTTTTTAATACTATACGTCGTACAAGCTTACATCAAGTGAAAATGTTTCATTTTGTATAAATACTACCTCGGGTTCTTAATATATTTGAGCCGTTGAAACATTTAAATAATAATTCTAACCTTCTACCATGATAATTAAGCTTTTGTATTATGCAATACATTATAGAATATATATATATATATATTACGGAGGCTGATATATTGATATTTATTTTGTGAATGGATGCTAGCAAACTTTATTTTTGTTTGGAAGGAAAAGGAACAAGGCAGAGAAATTTCTTAAATAGCGTGCCATTTGGGGCCTGCCATGCAAATGTCATAATCATCTGTACATAACCAAAACTAAGCCCGGTCCTTTTTCAAAAATGAATGAATAATACCAATTTTAACTTTATACTATATCCCCGGTTCTTAATATAAAAATCATTTAATTTTATTTTAATTTTAAATATAAGATCCTAATATATTTTATCTTTTATATTTATCTATTTTTTTCTAAGATAGTCATTGTAATAATAGTAGTGCTAGTTAATACACTTGATTAGTAAGGATATTTTTAAAAAAAACAACACCTATTTGTTACAAATAACTAATTTAACTAATTTTTTTAACCTACTTAAATTAGTCAACTAGCTCTTATATTAAGAATCAGAGGTAATATATCTTAATTGCTAAGGTTGGTATCACCACAATAAAACGCAATGGAATAACGTAGGTTCATATTGGCCAATGGCTATGGCGTCATCTTTTCAACCAAAAGCTCTTCAATTTGCTGTTATATATTATATCCAACTGGAATGTATACATAATAATTTAATTATAAAAGTGCTTTTCAGGAACTTGTCAAGCTGGAATAACGTACGAGGTTTCTGATGCATATGCTTAGAAAAAACACGCACTATCACATGAACAAATTAAATGGAAACAGAGAATCAAAGGTGCAGTAAAGTCTAACCCACCACAATTATTTTATATACTGATAAGATCCCCACATTAATAATGGAATATAAACTCATCACTTTTTATGATATATGAATTGCATCCTTATCAACCATACAAAAATTCATATGTTATTGTAAATTTTTCATCCTGCTAGATAAATTAAATATGTGCGTGTGTGTAGAGAGAGAGAGAGAGAGCCCAGCTATGTGTACATAAAAAGTTCATAGAGAGTTTTAATTAGTTTATGTACACTCTTTAACGTTGTCTTCTAAAAGGATTTAAGTTGCATGGGCGCTTAAGTGTTTAAATTCTTACTTTTCTATTAGTTCTCCTTTTATCTACGTACATATCTTGTTATTAATAATTTAATCTTCTGTAGATTAAGTACTCTATAAAATATTCAAAGTTGAATTTATCATTTCAATAAACCATAGATCCCTCTCTTTGTAAAAGCGTTCACACTCCAAAACATGTTTATTATAATCGGTTTTCGATTAAATTAAGAATTAGGTGGGTGAAACACAGTAGAGGTGTCCTTACGGCAAGTTTTGTTGCAACTAATAAAATTGAAGTTAATGTTCTTTGTAAGTATATGCTACATTCGGTCTTTAATATAACAGCTAGCTGACTAATTTGAATAGATTAAGAAACTTGTTAAGTTAGTTATTATAATAAATAGGTATTGTCTTTCATAAACTATTCTTGTTAATCATATGTATTAATTAGAACTATCATTTGATAGAATCTTTAACATGTACAGCTATTATAATAACTAATCTGAAAAAATAAATAAATATGAAAGACAAAAAAGGTAAGAGTTTTATATTTAGGACCAAATTGAAAGTCAAACTAGTTTTTATATTAAGTATTAGTAGTATATATCCATTTCAGATACTCAATATACGTGGATTTGTCGATGGTTTTACTGTCTTTTTTAATTCTTTTCCTTTTGTCCCGGGTGTGTGTATAAATTTTGAACTGCAACTTGGACTCTTTTTCAATTATCGTCGTTATATTACGGACCTAGTTAGAGCACCCAACGGTCTTGTTATGGCGATAATTTCGAAATCGCATCGTTTTGTTTATGGTAATCCGTATTTGTTTATCAGAAGTTGCCTGTTGTATAAAGAATAAATAGTATTCTTCCGGTCCTAAATATAAAATCTCTTTTATAGTATAATTTACACTATACAAAGAGTCTTATATTTAGAATTTGGAGGAGTATATATGAAGAGGTCTATCAGCACCAAAACATTTTCGAAAAGTTTATGGTGCGGTGAAATTTTTTTTTTGGTAAACAAAAGTTTAGGTGAGTTAGGTTTCAGGGATTTATCAGGGTCAGAATATGCTTCCAGGCTCAGAAAACGTTTACAGAGACACTTACAAGTCACTCAACAACAAGGTTCTCATATCAGCAACGGGATTTAGACTCCTGACCTTATGAGTTATGAGTTGACTCCTTACCAACTAGACCAACTCTTGTTCGTTGGTGCACTAAGATTGGTCACTATTATCAGTGGTGAATACTATGGGCTCAACAAAAAAAAACTATGTAATTTTTTTTTTGGAGACTAAGCTATGTGATATTTGTGATATTTGATGTTATCGTTTGTCTTTATCATTACTATATTTCAAATCACAAAATGATTTTTTTTAAAAAAATTACTATTTTTTTTATTAAATATTGAACATTATTTTGTTGTGGATCAAGAGTACGCAGTAGTATACTTTGTCTCAAAGGAAAAGGAGCAAGTTGAGAAATTTCATGAAAAATAGGTATCAATGGCTCCTTTTAATTAACAAAGTTCATCGTTGGCAAAAAAAAAAAAAAAAAGGAGTTAACAAAGTTCATCACAATTGGACAATTTCGCTTATGATTTCTGGCCTCTAGTGTGATCTCTTTAATTCAAAAAAAGTCCTGAAAAAAATCAAACAATAGGGTCTATAATTAGAATGCAGAATTTGTATTCAACCTGAACAGAAGCCTAATAAATTCTACGGCCAAGATTGATGAGAAGGATGATACAACCTCCGATAATAAATATAATAACTAGTTGAATAGTTTAAATAGATTAAAAAAAATAAGTTAAACTAGTTATTTGTAATAAATAGGTGTTTTTTTCCTAAATGTCCTCACTAATCAAGTATATTAGTTAGAACTATTATTATTAGAAGAACTACTTTAGAAAATATATAAATATGAGAGATAAAATATATTATAATCTTATATTTATAATCAAAATAAAAATTAAATGAAATATTATATTAACAAGGGAGGTAGTACTTAATTAAGCCATTTCGGCAGGTTAATAAGCATTTTAATGTATTTTTAAAAATACTATCTCCGTTCTTAAATATAAAAGCTAGGTGATTAATTTGAATAGATTAAGAAAATAAATTAAGTTAATTATTTATAATAAATAGTGTTGTCTTTCCTAAAATATCCGTGCTAGTCAAATATATTGGCTAAAAACTATTATTATTAGAAGAACTATCTTAGAAAAATACATAAATATAAAAAACAAAGTGGATTAAGGTTTATATTTAGAACTAAAATAAAAAGTTAAATAAGATCTTATATTAAGGATAAGAGCAATAGTTTTGTGTAATTGAGACTAATTAAGGAGATGTGAAATGAATATGGTTTGGCGTCTAATGAAGAGTGCTACGCGCAAAACATCATAATCTCGCCAGTCAAAACACAGCTCTTTATTTGCTTTTAAAAAAAAAAAGAATCTTAATCGCTAAGGTTAGTTTTATAAAATAAATAATATATTATTATTTATTATTTGTCTGTCGTAGATCAACAAATATTCTAGTGCGTATCGGCCTGACAATAAGTTATGAATTAATTAAGGAAGTTCACATCTGAGAATTGAGAATGCCTATGGCGTAGGGTTTCAACCAAAATCCCTCCAGGTCAAAAAATAAAATAAAAAACCAAAATCCCTTGGTGCCTTGTTTGATTTGTCCACGTCGCCATTTAATTTGACTCATTAATTATGATTTAAATATAATATTAAAAAAAAAAAGAATTTGAAATATAATAGTCAAATAAGGATATCCGAAATATATGAACCACAATAAGCATGCGCATAAATTATATACGTTAATTAATTTTTTCATAAAAATTTGCTTATGGTGTTTCTAATTTGAAAAGAATTAGATTTGACTTGCAATGCTTTTCTTAAGACAATACATGAGTTTAATTTCATAATGGTGACAGAATTCACATGTGTTAATGATCTTTAAATAAGTTATGACCCATTATTCTTAAGCACAAAATTTTGAATTTGAGTTTATGTAAATATAAAAATACGTTTTAAAAAGAAATGCCTTATTTAAAGCCCTGATAATGTTTGAATTCAACATAGTGGCAGTGAATATTTAATGGCCTTTTTTTTAATTAAAAAAGGGATTGATGGCCAACCCTTAGAAAGAGTAATTGAATAATTAAGCTCGGGACTAGTATGATTGATTGAGGTGTTTATAATTAATTAAGAAAATAGGTGTTTATAATCATTATTGCCCAAGTGATCACGACACTGAAAAAGGCGCGATATTATCAAACAAAAAAAATACCCGGTAGATTTTGTTCAACAACTAAATCATAAATGTGCTTCAAGGAGGGGGAAAAAAAAAGCTTATATATATTACCAAATTTATTACCTTTGTTTTTTCATATGATTCAAAAGCTGATAAAGGGACGGAGGAAGCTTCGAATATCTGTTGAGATAGATGCTTATATTTAGTGTCTAATAATACCTCAAACAGATAAAAAAAAATAAAGTTGATATGCTACCTCCAATCTTAAATATAAGAGTTAGCTAGAAATTTAATTTGTAGACCTCAACTCATTTTATTTTTCATATTTATTCACTTTTTCCCAATATAATTCTCATGGTGATTGCATATATTAAAAAGTTTTTATTCTAGTAAATATGATTAACAAAAGTATTTTAAAAAAAATAATACTCATTTATTACAAATAATATTCATTTATCACAAATGACTAACTTAACTAATTTTGTTTAACATTTACAACTTAATTATTTAGCTCTTATATTAAAGATTAGAGGTAGTATTTAAATCAGAATTTTTTCCCACGGGTTTTTTTCCCCGAATTTCACACCCAACGATTGCATATGAGATTGTCATCTTAGAAAATTAGCTGAAGATACTTTTTATCTATTATATTTTTATCATCAGAAAAAATAATAACGGCCAATTATAAAAAAATAATATTATTATTTATAATTTGTTAAAGCTGAAATGTCTTTCTCAGTGGCAATAAATTGTCCAATCTCACCCACACGAGTGTGAAGCTGAGAGGATAAGGATGGGTATGATCAATTTTCTGATCAATGCCTTTTTAAAAAAAAAGAAGAAGAAAGAAAAGTCCAAATTTTATTGCTAAGGTTTTCCCAAAGAAAAAGGTTATTACTCAGAAAAGTGAAAATCAATTTGACATGCTTTCTTGCTTTTTTGTTCAATTCAAGGATTTTCTTGCATATGACGTGGACTTTGAAATGAGGATTGAAATTCGCTTTCAAGAAAAAAACCAAGAGTATATACTCTTTAATAAATATTATATTATACTACTATTCATGTTATGCTTTCAAATTATGCTCTTTAACTTATAAAATCATGTTAAACGTATGACTTTTTAAGAATAAACATTTTTATATGATCTTACATGTAAATATCATATTATTTTGATTGAAATATCCATATATATATATATATATATAATTTTCACTAACAATGTAGTTAGCATACGATTCTTAAAGACAAACCTAGGTTTGTAATAATTTAGTGCCCGACAATGTTTTGAATATGATTACTTTCAATAGGAGAATACCTTGGTTTATAATAGAATTGAGATTAACTCTAAATACAATTCATCTCTATATTTGTGATCCTCATATTCTTGATTGAGAAGATTTATAATTAAAAAGGTAAAAACTATATACTTTTAAATTTGAACGAAAATACATTTATTGTATTAAATTAAATAATATATATATATTTTCTATCCAGGCCACAATGCATATTCTTCGAAGGTAAGGGTAGCGTAATCACTTCAACGGCCGAGGCGTCGTTGTACTGTTAGATCAAAACAGAGTAGTAACCTTATCGGCAGAAAACAAAAACAAACAGAGTATAGGCTCTCAGGCATCAATGAGTTGAGAAGAGCAATTTTTGAAGTTAAACCGTGAAACAAAAAGGCGGTTTCATTAGTGCCATTCTTGTTATTCGTTGCGTTGTTCCCGATTATTCTTTTTTGTTTTTAATTTCTTTATAGTTTCCATCGCTCTTCTCTCTTCTCCCGCTTGAATCCTTCACATTTTCATTGGGGATTTCTCTCTGATCAGTCTCACGTTCATTTCTCTTCATTCCGGAGCTTTTCTACTAAATGGGTTTAATCAGCAGTATCTTGGGCATTCTTGGTTTCTCCATTGGAATTCCTCTCGGTCTCTTGGTGGGATTTTTCCTCTTCGTTTACTCCGAACCCAAAGAAGTGGAGGTAACTTTTTGGTTCATTTTTCATTGTAATGTATCCGGTTACGACCCGGTTCTCGTGATCAGTGAGACGGAAACTGAGCTTAGGTACATTTAGAATTTTGTTTGTGGGCATGCATGATTACATGAAAAGCTTGATGTTACAGGAAACAGAGGTCGTTCCAATTAGCGATTTAGGCCCAAATGCTTTGCAAGAACTTCTCTCCGAAATTCCTTTGTGGATGAAGAGCCCCGATTATGAACGAGTTAGTATAGCCCTGCAATCTATGTAAATTTTATTTTGGTTGTGCAATTTTACATATGGACCTCATGATATTGTGCTTGATTACGCAGGTGGACTGGATGAACAAATTTTTATTATATATGTGGCCTTCACTTGATAAGGTACTTCTGTAATTTGTATGGGAAGATTTATCCTCTAATTATTATGTTCTTCACCGAGTTTTTTATTTGTTAACGTGTAGGCAATATGTCGTATGATTGAAAGCATGGCTAAGCCAATATTTGCAGAATATATAGGGAAGTATCAGATTAAAAGCATTGAATTTGAGAATTTAAGCCTTGGTACTCTTCCTCCTACCATATGCGGTAAGTCTACTTGTTGTGTAAGATTTTCTGGCAACTCTTAAAGTTTGGTTTATATGTGCTACTGTTGTTGTGCTATTCAGTTCCTCCCTAAGAATTCTTCATCTTATATTCTTCAATCCCACTATGAACGCAAATAGTTGCTTTTGTAGATTGTCAATGCCAATGACAGGACTTGTGTTGAGGGTCTGGAAAACACATATCTAACGAATGCTTAAGTTCAGTGTGATACATTTTGGAGCTAAGAAACAGCAAATGAACTGAATAGATAATTAAGTGATGCCCATGGCAACGCACATGTGATCTCATATTTAGCATAAATCATCTGACTCGAATTCTTATTTAACCTTATTTACTCCGCACACTTGACACATATCGGAGGACCACAAGTGTTTATGTTTGACATGGATACCTTGTGGGAGTGATAAAAATGCACGTCAGAGAGTGAGACACACACAAAACTGCTGATGAGAAAAACAGTAATTTGTGTTATTATTGTCTAATGAAATAGACGATTCAAAGAAATTTTGCGCATCTTTTTTTTTCATGCTCATAACCTATGAGGTATGAAAGTCTAGCATCATGTTTAATGGTCTTTTACCGTCTATTTTGTGATTCTGCAGGCATTAAAGTCTTCGAGACAAATGAAAATGAATTGATTATGGAACCAATCATCAAATGGGCTGGCAATCAGAATGTAGTGGTGGCTTTGAAGTTGTTGTCTCCACGGATCAAGGTTCAGGTCAGATCATCCTTCAGGCACAAATCTTAAATGGTAATGCTTTTTGTGGTTCCTACAAAATTGATGCTGTTCTTCCTGGAACTGATGATGCCTCTCCTCAGGTGGTAGAGCTACAAGTATTTGCAGCACCACGAATAACTTTAAAACCTTTAGTGCCTACATTTCCATGTTTTGCAAACATTGTCGTGTCATTATTGGAGAAGGTAAAGGAAACATTATGTTCAAGCACAGTTTCATTTCTTGCTTCCACTAATATATGTGGTCAATGAGAAGCCCGATTATCTATAATTCAGTAATTGTTTTATTTAATATGCAGCCTCATGTAGACTTCGGGATGAAAATATCAGGAGGTGACATCATGTCAATTCCTGGTCTTTACAGATATGTTCAGGTGCTCCCCTGGTAATTATTTTTTCTGTAGGTTGTTTTACACTAAATTATTTACTGCAGACTTGCAATCTTCCCCCCCCCCCAATTTCTCTCAAAAATCTTTTACAATAAATATAGTAATATAATTTTCTTGTGAAGTGAATTAGAATTTCTTTTGGCCAAATAAACAAAAGAATTAGGATTTCCTTTTTGTATTATGCTTCGTACAACAATGAATTTATTTAAGTACGCAAATTAGTTCTGGGAATGTTGCAGATTTCTATGGTGCTTTTTGTGACATACAGATTCTATGGTTCCATGGTCGATTGTTTGATTATTTTTGTCCCTTGCACGTATTGCTAGAAGGGGTGAGCCACTAATATTGTGTTTGTGCTCATCATATTGTTACTCTTTGGTCGCTCACTTTTATTTTGTTTTTGGCACTTACAGACTTCTAGTTGCCATAAACAATTGGACATGATAGACTGACTGCTCTAGTTGTTTACAGGAAACAATCAAAAAACAAGTTGCAAACCTCTATCTCTGGCCTCAAACTCTTGAGATTCCTATTCTTGATGAATCATCGTAAGTTTAGATGAAACTATACGGTTTTGTGTGCTTAAATTAGAAATTTTCTGGAAGTCCAAAGGACCTCCATATCTTCATCATGCAAGTTCGGGAAATACATGAATAATGACCCCTGCTTCTTTTCTAAAGCCTAAAAAGAAGTTGGTACGGTTGATTCTAAGACCATTATTCTGTTTGGTTGATAATGTTTTGCAACTGTCAATGGTTGGAAGAGGTGTACTGAATTGCTTGTAGTGTATATCTTTACTAGAGCAATGTTACATTATAAAATATGTTTCCAAGTACATTAATAGCAGTATTTGGGGTTAAAATACACCACAACGTGCTGAGGTTTTATCTCTGAGCTTTCTGCCACTCTTTGTAAAAATATCAAGATTTTTAAAAGAAGTTCCTAATTATTCTTCCATATGCCTATAGGGTGGCAATAAAGAAGCCTGTAGGGATATTACATGTGAATGTGATTCGGGCAGTGAAGCTTTTGAAGATGGATTTGTTGGGGACTTCTGATCCATATGTCAAACTCAGTCTTTCTGGGGACAAGCTTCCAGCAAAGAAAACCACCATCAAAAGGAGGAATTTGAATCCCGAGTGGAACGAGAAGTTCAAGCTTGTTGTGAAGGACCCTGAATCTCAGGTTCTCCAATTGCAAGTCTTCGACTGGGATAAGGTTTGACTGATCTTTAATCTACTGCATTAAAATTTAATAGAAAAACTTATATTGACGAAGAAAAATGATAGAAAAAATTCATACAATATCCCATTTCAAATTATGTCACTGTTTGCTTACATAATATGACTAACAGGACGCAATCACCTTTCAGAAGGATGGTGACCCTGTAATCCTATGTAAAGGAAACTTGGGACTGAATTCAGCTTATCACTGGACATTTTTATTGGATCTTCTTGTCTTCTTTTAATTTTCAATCATACATCTACCAACCAAAAAGGACTGGGTTGACTTGGTGCACATAAACGATAACTTTCGGAGAATGTTAGCTTTGGCAATACATTGTATTGGAATCTCCATACTATCATGATGCATTTAGTATCCATTTTGCTCACTGATTGTTCATTGATGACACATAATTCACATGATGTTCTTCTCATTGAACTGTTAATAGGTCGGCGGACATGACAGGCTTGGGATGCAGTTAATCCCACTTAAGCTGTTGAAGCCTTGTGAGAGCAAGGAATTCACACTTGATTTACTCAAGGACACAATGTCTCGGAGCCTCCAAATAAGAAGCCAAGAGGTCAAATAGTGTGGACCTTACTTTTGCTCCTTTCAGAGAAGAAAGTAGCAAATTTGGTGGGCATCTGGAAAATGGGAGTGATAGAGTATCTGATGATGATGTCCAAGGAGCGGGTTTGCTTTCTGTTCTGATACAGGAGGCTGAGGAGGTTGAGGGTAAAAGCCACAACAATCCATACGCACTGGTTTTCTTTAGAGGTGAAAGGAAAAAGACAAAGGTAAACCCGCATGCATTCGGCATTAGGATATTTAAGATATGAACAGAAGCATAACATTTCACATACTGCCAGAAAATTTTTAGTTCTCATTCTTTTAGTTGTATCAATTATTTGATAACTTTTCAGTGTTTCATCATGCATGAAAATCTTAAATAATACACTACCTTCTACAAAACGCAAGAGATATTAATGTTACTAAACGGTTTTAGTGTGTATGATTCTATATATGCTATGATAACATACTAGAGAACTTAGTGTATGGAGGAAATTGTGTACCTTAATGGAAGTTTACGAAATGTTTGAAAATCAAACTGATCACTGTTATTGATGTAAGAACCTTAATATCCTTTAAGGTAAACCTCAGCTCTGGCATGTATATCAACATGTTTGATAATATGATTGTTTTAGTCTATATTTTATCGTTGGTATACCGATTTTTATTTTAAGAAAGATTACCCAGTAAATGAAATTCTGCAGATGATGAGGAAAACTCGTGACCCAAGGTGGAACGAAGAATTTGAATTTATGCTAGAGGAGGCTCCTCTACATGAGAAGATACACATTGAAGTAATGAGTAGGAGGACCTTTTTCAGTTTTCTGTCCAAGGTATTATTAATCATTGTTGATTATTATTATTATTGTCACTGCTGGTGCTGCTACCGCTACCTTGTCTTCATGAGTAGTCTCCTTAAAGTTTTGATTCTGTGTATTGAAATGCAGGAATCATTGGGGCATGTGGAGATTAACCTGAATGATGTTGTGCACAATGGTCGGATTAATGATAAATACAATCTAATTAATTCAAGGAATGGAGTGATCCATGTTGAGATCAGATGGAAGGTGATTTAAATTAACCCAGAAACAGACTCATCATAATGTAATTGCCTTAAGGTCTTCTATAGCTTTAAAAGGTTTGTTTTTTCACAGAATTAGTAGGGAGCAAGTTTCAGTTTGTTGAATATAAGAGGAAAAAATGACATGGTTTACTATATCAAAACTTTCCTTTTGTTTTCTTAGGCATTTTATAGTTTTTTATTTCATTTTATTTTTTTAACAGTTGTAAAAAGACTGTTGCAACAAAATAAATTGTTCATAAATAGAAAGAAGTTGCTTGTAATCTAATCAAAAAATGTTTAGACATTTTATCAATATTGGGACGTATAATTTTTTGGCCAAAAATATTAGGACGTATTTGAAAACACGACCAAAAAGCAATAAAACTAAGGGCTAATTTTACCAAAACATGGTTTTAATAAAGTAGAAGATATTTTCAAAGTACCTTTTATGTAATTTTCAGATGGCTTAGTAAGTTTTTTTTTTTTTGGGTCAAATTATCAAAAGGAATTCTCTAAAATTGTCATTGAAAACATATTATAATATTATTGTGAAACTATTCACAGAATATTTTGGTTAAAAAAACTAATCACAGAATATAAATTTAAATGCAAATTGATGAACAATATAACACGCCTAAAAACAAAACATCAAATACGTCATTCTTTTTTTGGGGGGGGGGTGAGGGAAGAGGCAGCGTTGCGTATATTTGGATTGGGCCGAGCATTTGCTTTATGGCCCAAGAATATATGTTGAGGCCCATACTGCTATCATTCGGGCTCATCTTCAGCCACATTTTCCCTTGTCATTGTCAACAGTTCCGTCGAATTTGCTGAGCACCAGTTTTCGATTTTAGGCCCATACGACTGAGATTCCATATGCCACATGCCCCAAGACGAGGAAAGCACCGAGTGACAAGAGCCCCGTTAGCATGTTCCCTCGGATGAAAAGAAAGATTCATTCATTCCAACCAACAAAAATTAGTTTAGTTGATCAGGAGTTTGCTGATAACTCATAAAGTTATGAGTTTGAATTCTTCTGTTAATATGAGAATTTTATTGGTAGGTGATCTATAAGTAACTCTATAAGTACTCTCAAAGCCTAGAGACATGTCCTGATTTTGGTGAGTCTCAGCATCCAACTTATTTGAACTTTTTTGCACCAAGAAAAAGATTCAATTCGAGAAGTGTGAAGGCCACAAATAAGGGCCAACATCAAAATCAATGGAAGTTTATTGAATTTGTGTATTTTCATAGAACGGAGATATAATAATAGTTTTTTTTTTGTGGAAAATTTGGGGAATAAAAAATCTCCCATTGAAAACTTTATTATTGAAAAGAACAAAAATCAGAATACCAATATCTGTTATGAGTATATTATTGTGGTTCGTCCATTGCTTAGTTGAAATCATGCACAAAAATCAGAATGCCAATATCTGTTATGAGCTGGTAAAAAAAAAAAATCTGTTATGAGTAGATGATGGGGAATGCCACGTCACATGTCAAGTTAGTCACCAAGTAATTCCTAGTCAGTTGAATTTGCACTACAAGAGAATCAACCGTATCCCCCTCAATATGGTCGTTGAGACATAAAACACCACATGCTTATATTTTTTATGAAAAATAATGGATGCAAATCCATAGTTTAATACATGTTCCAAAATTTCCATGATAAATAAATCAATACATGTAATATGATGAAAATATTTGATATATCGAGTCAAAGTGAAAAAAATTATTGAATTAGTTAAGATAGTTTTCCTAATATTTTTTTTTATACGGTGATTGCAGTATAGAAAACAGAAATTATGTGTAAAATTTATGTATTATTTGTTTTTTGTGAAATTGATAAAATTTAAAGGATGGAGTCGAATTTAAAGGCGAAGTGAGGGGTTATGGGGAGGTGTGGGGGAAAGAAGGGAGCTAGCTGGCTAGCCAGCACACCTAAGCAAAAGTCTCAAAAACAATGTGTACAAAATATAATAATAATAAATAAAAAAAGGGAAGGGGGAAAAAGGGTTAAGTGGGAGAGGGTGAGAAATGAGAATGGGGCCAATGATGTTGTTGTTGGGGGAAGAGGTGGGCCCCACAGAATGTCCGATTAGGTTTGACTTTGCTTCGTTCATTCTAATCCATCCCTTGGGCCTTTGCATCATTCACAATTCTCCCCAATACTATTGCCTTCACATGCTTCTCACCTTCCATTATCCTATGATATCATACATCATAATCATCATTATTACACTACTATTATCTAAACTTATACTAGCTCCGCCGGCCCTTATATAAGAACTTATTTGACTTTTATTTTAATTTTAAATATAAGATCTCAATCCATTCTGTCTTTCATATTTTTTTTTTAATATAATCCTTATAATAATAGTAGTTCTAGCCAATAAACTTAATTAGTACGGCTATTTTAGGAAAGATAATACATATTTATTACAAATAACTAACTTAACTAATATTAATAATCTACTCAAATTAGTCGACTAACTCTTATATTAAGGACCAGAGATAGTATTACATTACATTAGCTTTGCCCTACAATATTAAATTAACCACTTCAAATTTGAGCCTGTTTCATTTTACACGACACTTATATCTTTTTTTTATTAAGAAAATGAAACTGAAAACTTCACTACTCACACAACAAACAGGTTATAACATATCCACGTACTAATAAGTAATAAATATAAGAAATAAATGTAAAATGCTACAGCTAATATTGCCTTGTAGGAAAATTTTAGCATTAAAAATTATACTCCTCCGGTCTAATTATAAGACCCAATTGACTTATTTGAGGAGATTAAGGAAGTAAGTTAAGTTGTTTTATTTATAATAAATAAGTGTGTCATTCCTAAAATATCCTTGCTAATTAAGTATATTGGCTAAAACTATCATTATTAGAAGGATTATCTTGGAAAAAATGCATAAATATAAGAGAGACAAATGGATTGGGTCTTATAATTAGGACCAAATAAAAAGTCAAATTGGGTCTTATAATAAGGACCGGAGGAGTATCATATATATGATATATCATATACTCCTCAGGTTCTATTTCTAAGACAGAGAGAAAAGACATTTTTTGATCTTATTTATAGGGTATTGACAAAAAAAAATTTGTATAGATGTACAATTTTACTCTTCATTTATTATCATGTTGACTTTGTTTACTGAGATATAAATGTATAATGTATAATAAATAAGGATAAAGTTGGAAAATTATTGAATTTTAAATGAGAGTTAATAAAGTTTAAATTTTTTCTAGGTTTGTGTGAAACATACTAGAAGTGACTTGTAAATAGGACCAGATGAGTATTTAATTAGGCTGATTCGCTTGTGTGCATGTATCCTTAACTTGTAAATGCATGAGAGAGAATGTCTCTTCGCTCTAATTATACGCAATAGCTTAGTGATGTTAGATATTCAAATGGTGTATAAATTCTCTCTCCTATAAGAATTATAGGATGCACAGGTGTAATTAAAAAAAATCTTTTGCTCACTAAAAATGTTAAAATCTCTCCCTCAATGAAGCAATCATGGCGCCAGGAAAATCTCTTGAAAAAGATCCCCCCCCTCATGTTTGGTGACATATAAAAATATAGATGCAATAGAATTTATTCAAACAAACTAGCCGTGAAGAAAGAAATCACCTTCTCAGCTACTTAAAAAATTACTAATTAAGGATAATTAATACAAGCTCCAATCTTTGAAGATAATCCTAAACCCGATCGAGAGCTACAAAGATACAAAAAATTATCCCATTAATTGGCATCCTCTAAAGAAGCTTGGTTAGATTGGGAACCAGTGTTGGTGCTCATCGTTTTGATGAACATTCTAAACTCATTAGATTTGAATCATCCATATTTTATTTGGATAGTTCATATTTGATTTATTTTTTTTTATTTATTCAAAGTAATTATTTTAAGAAATATAAAATCTAAAATAGAGATAATTTCTTAACTATTATTTTTAAAAAAATAGTTTTTTTATTTAAAAATAATTAATTGAAGATTTTAAATACAAACCATTCAAATTAAATATAAACAACTGAGATTTGATGAGTTTATGATACTCGAATCTGCTTCTGGTTAGATTGGACACTAAATGGGTCCGTGATCCAAAATCTTGAAGCTGGACATTAGCACACATAAAAAGCATTCGCTAGCTACCTTTAAATCTTGAAGGTTAGTTATTGAGCCAGCAAGGCCGCCGGAAAATCATTGTCTTGAAGTTCTACACTTGATTGATTGTGAACATTCTCAGAATCATGTACTAAGCAGCTATTCCCTTCAATGTTGTTAGTTAAGTTTCCTCACGAGCCAAAAAAAATGTTAGTTAAATTGATAAAAGTTATCTATATTTTACTCATATTAAATATTGTGATTGGAAAATTTTCTCCTCTCTCTACTCTTTGCAATAAAGAGTAAAAGTAGAACACTATTATTAATTATTCTGTCAGCCTCTTATATTTTAGATCAAATTTTTTTTTTTGGTGAATAAAATTTTCTTCTTCTAAAGGACTTCTTATATTATTATGGACCAGAGGAAGTAGATTGGAGAAATTTGCAGCCTTGCTATTAATGCAAGATTGGATCGCCACTATAAATCACTTATCGAGGAAAGCATATTGTTGTGCAGACTGGCTGGTTGGCTCACACTAATTGGATGTGCTAAAGCCGTTTATCTGGATGATCCTTCTTTAGAGCGTAAATATATGCTAACTTTTGCATGATTTATGTCATAAACATAACAAACTATCTATTATGGCATTGTATTAAAAAAAAATTGTTACAAGCTTTTTTTTTTTAACTCTTTTCAGTTGTTTAAGTACCATGATATGCTAGCCATGAGAAAATAATTAGGTATTTAGCCTTATATGCTTAATATACTTTTGTTACAGAATTAAATCAGAACAGATATTTGGATAGAAACCAAACTATAGTTTTAAAAATAATTTTACAGTATATGAAGTAAATATTTAAAGAAATTTGTCTTGATTTGTAAAAAATACTTTTAGAAAATACTTTTAAGGATATCCAAACACCCCCAAGTAGATTTAAAGTGACAATAATAGATAAATAAATAATATATAAAATTTACATAATCCTTTATATATATATATATTTGCCAACCAATGTTATATGTATAACACTAGAATATAAGGAGATTCAAAGAGACTTGCTTTGTTTTAACTTTAAAATTATAAAAGAACAAATAACTTTTTTTGGCACATAAAAGAACAAATAACTTATTTGTGATACATTAAATATAATAATTTAATTAGAGCCTTCATTAAATTAGGAGTAGTAATTAAAATAATAAATATACGATATAAATTCAAAAAATAAAGAATGATAACCTTTGCACTTATTTATTTTTCAAATTTTGATATTCATTAGTAATTTTTTTCGCCAACAAAGTAGTTATTTAGTAGTACCCATGTTTAAGAGATTGAAGGATATATATATATATATATATATATTATATATTTCCAAGCTCAATGGCCCCCATATGCTCTCCCGCATTGATTGGGATGAAATTTGTTATAAACAATATATATAGTTGGACACTTGGACTATATGCTTAATTAATAAGCTGAATTATCTTAAGTGCATCGTTTCATTAAATTAAAAATACGGATTTAACTTGCAAGAAAGTGGTATGAGCCAACGATATAACCAAGGCGATCTATCCCGGTTAATTAATTACTCACTTGTATTTTACTAGTAACGAAGAAAAGAATAGTAGCAGTCAATCAAAGTAATTGATCAGATACGTGAATTGGCCCTCCCAATGAGGTTGAGTTGCAAACCCTAGAAACAAAAGCTGAGGCTTTTTTGGGTTGACTTACCCTAGAAAGTGTGGCCAAAAGGGAATCCTATCCCTCGATCACGAGAGAGAGAGAAAGAGAAAGATAAAGTGTTGTGAGTGTATGTGAATGGATCACCACTCATTGCAAGAAAGAAGCTTTCATGGCACTCACACACACACACACAACTCGCAACTCACAACACACACAACAATTGTGAATGTGTGTGTGTGTGTTTTCTTTCAAGTGTGAGTGAGGCATGTGTGCCCTCAAAAGGAGGAAGGGAATTGAAAAGTGGTCACCACCTTTGTTTCTTATTATCATGTTCTCTTGTGGGGGATAGGAATATCTTTTTGCATGCTCCAAACACAAACCACTCCCTCTTCTCAATTTTTCCCCTTCTTTTCTTTTTTCCCACCACTTTTAAAAGATTATCTCTTTTTTATTGATGAGAGAGTAAAGTTATGTGGAATTTTGCTGGGATTCTAGGTAAAAAGTTGATGTTTTGATTAAAACCATAGCTATCCATGCAGAGCGACTGCATATTATAATACTAAAAAATATTTACTCTTGCTGGCGGTCAAACTTACTAGCTGTACTATCATGTTTTTTTATGAGCTTGATTTATTAACTTGACAAAACAATTATATTTTTAGTAAAGTTACGATCTTTAGTAATTTTGTGATAAAGTTCTCTGATTCTTTGTATGAGAAACAAATAATGAACATGTATATGCGGAGATAAAAGAATTTAATTGAAAACTTTCACTATATATTAAAAGTATACAAAGTGTAATTTTTTATTTTTTCAAAAATGCCCCAGTTAATTTTAATTTTTTACCAAATATTTAATGACGACCATAAAGTTAATTAATTTAATATAATGAATAGTTAGTTTTTTTAATATTTAGGACTAAAAAGAGAGAGCTCCTAGTTTTTCCTACATTTATAAGACAGAAGGGAGTAATTATCAATAAAAGACAAATAGCGTGGTCATGTCAGCATTGAACTATTATGGTATTAAAAGGCCAATTTCCAATGAAACATGGCTTGAAAGACAAGTGAAGCTACTTTTGTATATGCTAAAAATATATTTATCATATCTTTAATATCTTTAATATAGAACCTAATTATTTAATAATTTTTAATTCTAAATATAAGACATATTTTTCATATTTATCAATTTTTTTAAATTACTCTTATTGATGCTCCCTCAACCACAATAAGATAGGAGAGGATGAGGGGATATTAAGAAAGATGATTATGGTGTTTCAATTCTTATAATTAACTAACTTAGATAATCTAATCAAATTAGTTAAATAGATCGTATATTAAAAGAGATTTGGGTAATTTTTTTTTTTTTGCAAATAAATTGAAATGTATCTAAGGGAAAAGGGGACTTTTTTTAAATTTTTTTCCAAGAATTAGAATTAGAATTAAGGTGTGTGTAAGAGAGATCATAATGTGGTGTCGGGAGTGGAGCATAAGGAGTGAGTAGTGACAGCTTGGAAGCTTTGGCTGATTGGGTATTAGACTAACCACACACATAGTGGCAAGTGAACTCATTATCATGATTATAATGATTCCACATTACACCAATTACATGTTTGGGGAAGAATCCACTGTTTGGCCCATCCCCCTTATCTCCATAAAGCTATAAACCTTTCATCAATATTTAACAACCAGCAGAGGGTTGAGTCTAGCAGAAGGGTTAATTCCTCACAACGTAACGAATGAAGGTTTGAATCTCCATTGAGAGAGGTACCTACATTTTAGTGCCTGATAGTGCTTCGAATGGGAT
>NW_021637907.1:0-19914 GCF_004799145.2 Neltuma alba | reverse complement strand
AAATTTTTGATAATGACTCCTTATACACTATTAATGATATTGACTTCATCTAAGACCTTTTGACGTAGCAATTGCTTCAAGAAATGATGGTCTAGGGATTGATAAAGTTTATGTTTAGAGATAATAGGTTATCAATTTTGACATTTGCAATTTGTTCTTTCTGACTAGTTAGTTAATGTGCTTATATTGATGAAATCATGATCTTGATATATATGTTGGCTAAAAATTTTGACTGGTTAAATGTTAGACTATTCAAATGGTTGGAAAGTCGTTGTTGTGCTTGTTGTGGCTGTATGGGAAGTGGTATTCAGGAAGTAAAGTTTTTTTTTTAAAAAAAAAGAGCACATTCACATTTGTTTCGTAAAAACAGTAGTAAATGAAAAAACTTTTTACTTCTGTTATGATAAAACAGAAGTAAATAGCATAAGTAAAAAATGGCCTATTACTTTTGTTTTGAAAAACAGAAGTAAAGGTCACAATTTTTACTTTTGTTTAATATGAAAACAACGTAAAAAAGAAGGTTATTTATGTCTGTTTTCAAAAAACAGGGTAAAAAGGTGATTTTTTTTGCTTCTGTTTGAAATAGACATAAATAAACCCATTTTTCTCCTTTGTTCAAAACAAATAATAAAAGTGGGTGTACTTTATGTCCCCCCAAAATAGAAGTAAAAGTCATCCAAAAACAGAAGTAAAAAGTATTCATTGTAGTAGTGAAAATTTAAGTGACTTCTAATATTATTGTCATTATTAACTATAAGAAATTTCAGTGTTGTATTAATTTCTTATCTCTTACTACACTAGTTAAATATGGCCATATATAGAAAACAATTATTTAATGCCCATTAAACCTATCAAATGGTCCTATATATGAAAAGACAAAAGTTTTCTTTTAGAATAACTGTTATAAAGTAAGTACCAGAAGGAGTATTTATACCACCCAGGTCCTAAATATACTACCTCTAGTCCTAATTAAATGAGGTATTATAATTAGGACCGAAGGTAGTATTTTTATTTGTAATACATTTAATGCTTATTTTTTAATTTTATTCTTATTTAATTTTTTTTGGAAACAAAGAAAGAATGAATATATATATATATATATATAAATGATTTGTGAATGAGAAGAGAAGTTTTTTTTATAATGATAATATTGAAAAGTTGTCAATTTGATTTTTTTTTGGGTATCCAAAATATGTTATAGTTCGTCAGGCTGGCGTGCAGGGGAGGGCGTGAAGGATGATAACGAAACATTGAAAATTATGGAAATTGTGACCTGCACCACCTTGGTTATGAATTGTGTATGGGCCCATTGCCTTGCGGGCTTTATGGATCCGTCGGGACTCCGTCAGAGGCCCTGGAAGATCCAAGGGAAGATTTGGAAATTTCCCACAATGACCCTATGCCCAAATAGGCGCCACTAATTCAAATTTACTCCAAAATTAAAGTCAAGGTGAATGACCAGCTGATCAACTAACGCACTGGCTATTAGGAGTGTTGTTGACACAAAAATAGTAAATAATTGAAAAAATGCCAAAAAAAAATCTTTAAAATTTGAAAATTTTAATCATTCTTTTACTACAACACATTTTGTAGTAATTTCTAATTTGAAATTTTAAAATTTAAGAGATTTTTTTTAAAATTTTTGCTAAATAATTAAATACCCATTCTCTAGGAGGGGAGATCATGGGATCAAACCTGTGCTGTATGTTTGTGTGCAAGTATATTAAAAATTACTATACTAATTTATCTATGTATTGAAAAAAATAACATTAATTCTATCTTCAAATTATTTTAATAAATTTTATTTTACCCTTATTTAATATATATATATATATATACTTTTCTAAAAATAAATATTATGTGTAAAAGTTATATTCACATAATAAGTTTAATGAAATGGCTTGAATTAATTAGGACCAAAGAAATACTCTCTCTTTATACTATAAATAAAATTAGAAGTAATGTAGTATTAACTTTTATCAAGAACACTGTTTAGAGAAAACTTTAATACAAATGTGTTTACGTATTTCATAATATAACTACCTTTTAACTACTAGCTTTACTCCTTAATATAAAAATTAAGTACTAGTTTGAGATATTAAAAAAATTAGTTAAGGGTCGGTGTTTTCACAAAAAAATACTGGTATTCATAAACTATCCTCTTTAATCTTTGTATGGATGATTAGAATAATTCTTTAGTGAGAATCCCTTACAATCAATATTCATGCTGCTAAAATTCTCTCCTTTCTTCCCCTCTTATGAGGTTTATGCACATTAAAAAGCATAAAATATTAATAGAATTAATTTATCTTGTTTTATTAAATACACTGATATGAATGAAATAGTTTTTCGAGGCTAGGCCATCTTATAATTTTCGTCATGATCACCTGGGCCAAATGGTTTTTATAAGTAAATGAGAAACAAAACAGAACCTTTGTTTTCTTTCTTTTTTTGACCAGAGCCTTCGTTTTCTGTTCACAAACTTGTTATTATCAAGGAACAAAAAACTAGAACCGGATACTAGAATCGGTTGTGACACTGGTTTTAAGGGTTAGTGAGTTAGATCAGGATTAGACCGATAATAATTAAAATAATACAATTTAGTTAAAATTGCTATAAAATATTCATATTCTAATTATAAAAAATAATATTTAATTTTTAAATGGGTAATCAGTTACAAAATATTATGTATAGAAATGATTTTTATTTCCCTTTTTTCCTTGTTCTTTTCCTGTGACTGACATGGATCTTCCTTTTTCTTTTTTTGTGTTTTTTTTTTTTCTTTACCCATTCTTTTTTTTTCTTCCGTCTGTTCTTCCTTCTCCCACATGTACTCTCTTTTTTTCATTTTCTTCCCATATATCCGCATCACGAAGCAGTTTTTCTTCTTTTTGCCTTGGACAGTGAACAAGCGGTAGAATAGGCTATCAGCTCTAAGTCTTGCCTTATTGAGCATGACATCATCATTTTCCCTTTCCTCTCAAATTGCTTTCTGGCCTTCTTCACTTCTTTTCTTTCTTAAACGAGAAACAACAAACTCTAGTACTATTTTTTCTTTGTGCACTTCATCCATCCATCCATCGTACTCTCTCTATTATATTTTTGCTTGTCTTCCGGTTTTCTATGGGTATGCTTCAAAGTGGCGCAAACAAAAGTTCTATCTCTCCTCCACCTTCGCGATCTGCTCTTTTTCTACCAACTTGTCTCTGCATTATTCATCGTCTCCACTAACAGTGAGGCGTCTAGCGGTGAGAGCAAGAAAGAAGGGGGGGAAAACAACCGACCGGCCTAGTCAACTAACGGTTTGCTTATTTTTTGTATCGGTTTTTTCCAATTCATTCTGAGTCATTTCGGGTTGATTAAGAGCCGGTTTTTAAGCTAAACCAAACCGATCTCAGATCGGTTCACAAGTTTTCTTGTTGAACTGGCCAGTCTGGTCTAGTTTTTCTCTGCTTGGTTATTATGTGTGAAGTCTAAGTGGGCAAGGGGAGATAGATCTAAAAATTTCCAACTTTGACTCATGGAAAAAACATATCAGCATTAACTTTTTGCCTGTACTTAAAGGTCAAGTGATAATGACATTATATAGGGAGAAAATGGAATTATTATGGTATATTTACTATATTTTTTATAAGAAAAAAAAATATTGTTAATAAACATGTATACATAAAAAGCAGAGCCATTTTCCTTACCTTTCTACCAACTTGTGAGAATTTGATATTGCACAAAATTTAAGAAAAAAAGCCACATTTTTTATAATTCATATACTGTTATGAAATGGAACCAAAATGAACCAGAAAAAGTAGAAAGATGAAGACAGAGATGAGAGAAACTTTTTTGTATTTCTTCACTTGCACTACAATGCAAATGACTTGCCCTATCTATAGGCATAGTCTTACACATAGGTTATAATTGTCCTTAAATGATAATAGTAGATAATCAATCCTATGAATGTTGAATAGAGGTGAGTTACAAGAGTGAATAGATAGTGGAGAAGTAATGGATGGTGGAGGTAGTGGAAGTTACTTGGTGAACATGAAGAGGAAGGAGTAAATGGACATCCACATATATTCATAACACTCCCCCTTGGATGTCCATTATACAAATATGTGCCTCGTTAAAAAACTTCAACTAAGAAAAACCCTATGGGATAAAAACGTAGAGGAAGAAAAAGAGTACACATTTATTGATATACTATCCAGTGCTGCCTCATTAAGAACCTTACTAGGAAAAACCCGGTGGGATAAAAACCACAGTGAAGGAAAAAAGAGTACAGCATCTGTTAACTCCCCCTCTTAGTAACATCAGTCGATATCTTTGAATTTACGGCATTTGATATCATGAACAAGCTTTTGAAATATCATACAAGGAAGTGACTTGGTGAACAAATCTGCCAGATTTTTATTGGAACAGATTTGTCGAATGTTGATTTTACCATCCTTTTGAAGATCATGAGTGAAAAAGAATTTTGGTGAAATATGTTTTGTTCTATCTCCTTTAATGTACCCTTCTTTTAGTTGCGCAATACATGTAGTATTATTTTCATACAGAATTGTTGGGATCATTTTGCTGGAAGATAACCCACAGGGTTTGTATGTGATGTATTATCGATCTTAGCTATACACATTCTCGACTTGCTTCATGTATTGCAAGAATTTCTGCATGATTATATCGCTGATATGGTTTGTTTTATAGAACGCCGTGAAATGGCTGTGTACCACCATATATGGACAAATATCCTATTTGTGATCTACCATATATAGATCAGGCAAGAATCTAGCATTTGCATAGCCAATAAGGTCAATCTTGGGTACATTTGAGTAAAATAACCCCATGTCCATATTACCCCTAAGGTAACGAAGAACATGCTTAACTCCATTCCAGTGTCTTCTTGTTGGTGAAGAACTATATCTTGCTAATAGGTTGACAACAAATGATATATCAGGTCGTGTGTGACTAGCAAGATACATGAGTGCACCAATTGCACTAAAGTATGGTACTTCTAGACCAAGTAGTTTTTCATCATTTTCTCGAGGTCTAGAAGGATTTATCTTTCTCCTAAGATCTTATGACCATCAAAGTACATAACGAATGTGATTTATCTATATAAAACACTTTAAGACCTTTCTTGTATAGGTTTCTTGATACAAAAAGATCCCATTTCTTGAATATTCAATTTGCAATTCAAGACAAAATTTTGTTCTTCCCAAGTCCTTCATTCCAAATTCTTTCTTTAAGCAACCCATAACTTTTGTAAGCTCTTCAAGAGTTCCAATGATATTTATGTCATTAACATAAACAACAATTATAGCAAACTCATTTTCAGATCTTTTCATAAAAATACAAGGGCAAATTGGATCATTCTTGTATCCCTCATCCAACATATATTTGCTTAAACAGTTATACCACATATGCCCTGATTGCTTCAATCCATACAGAGATTTATTTAACTTAATTGAGTATTGCTCTCGAGAACTCGAATTGTATGCTTCCGGCAACTTGAATCCTTTAGGGAGCTTCATATAAATATCATTGTCAAGTGAGCCATACAAATAGGCAGTAATAACATCCATCAGACGCAAATCGAGTCCTTCTTTTACTGCCAAACTAATTAAATAGCAGAAAATAGTTACATCCACCACTGGTGAATAGGGGTGGAAACAGGCCAGGCGGCCTGTCAGGGGCCTACAGCCTGGCCTGTATTTGGCCTGGCCTGTTTTCCAAAAGAGACAGGCTCAGGCCTGTTGGAAGGCCTGTTTAAGTTAATAGGCCAGGCTTAAACTCTCTAAAAGGCCTGTTAAGCCTTTTAGGCCGGCCTGAGCCTGTTAGAAACTTATAATTATAATATATAAAAAAATTAGTTAATGGTATTGTTAATGTGTACTTTTAATTTATTTTTTAATTTTAATATATAGTTAATAGCTTAGTTCTTCCTTAGATTTTGAAGTTTAGTTGACAAGTAAAGATAAAAATATAATTTAAAATAAAAATATCAATAAATAATATGATCTTTAAATCTTAAAAATATAAATAAAATAGGAAAGAAAATTTTTGTTCCAAGAATGATAGATTAATTAACTTATGTATTATATTAATTAAATTATGATACTCTCTTTATTCATTGTAAAATTAATAGTTTTTTATTTATTTATTTGTCTTAATTTTTTTGGTACTTAAACATAGTTTTATCCCAAATTTTAACATATAATTCGAATTAGTTTTCAAGAATATCCTTATCAAGTGTAATTAAGATTTAAAACAGTACCTATGATACTAAAATTTAAATAAAAGACAAAACTAAAAAAATTAATTATTATGTATACTTTTTTTATTTTAGCTTTTTTCTAAAAAAATATTATAATTTGAATTTTTTAAAAAAACAGGCTTTTTAACAGGCTTCAGGCCAGGCCAGGCCTTTATACAGGCCAGGCTCAGGCTAAAAAATAAGCCTGTAACAGGCCACAGGCCAGGCTCAGGCCTATAGGCTACAAAACAGGCCTGGCCTGTTAAGAGTAAAGCCTGGCCTGGCCTGGCTTGTTTCCATCCTTACTGGTGAATATGTTTCTTCAAAATCAATGCTAGGTCTTTGTGTAAATTCTTGGGCAACAAGTCATGCCTTATGTCTTACAATTTCACCATTTTCATTTCGTTTTCACACAAAAACCCATTTGTATCTAACTGGTTTTACATCTGCTGGTGTATGGACTACAGGTCCAAACACTTTCCGCTTTTCTAGTGAATTCAATTCAACCTCAATTGCATCTTTCCATTTTGGCCAATCTTTTCTTTGTTTACATTCACTAATAGACTTTGGTTCATGATTCTCATCATCATTCATCACATCAAGCGCTATATTTTACGCAAAAATATCATCAACGTTGACTTCATTTTGATCCCATCGTATTCTATTCATAACGTAATTTATTGAGATCTCATCATTTTCCCACATTTCAGGTACATGAGTTTCTTTTGGAACATTAGCATTATCTAATGACTCCTCTTGAATTACTATTTTTTCTTGATTATCCTTGATTTGGTCATCTACATTTTTAGCTCTTTTTTTCTTTCGAGGATTTTTATCTTTGGAACCAATGGACCTGCCATGCTTCATGCGTACTTTAGATTCATTTACAACAACAGGTTGTCCAACAGGGACATCAATTCTGATAGGAGCATTAGCAGCTGGAACATGTGATTTGGTCACTTTTTTTGGGTAAGTGAAAGCATCTAGCAATTGATTAGCTAATCTTTGTAAATGAAGTATCTTTTGAACTTCTAGTTCATATTGTTTTGTATGAGGATCAAGTTGAGATAATGAAAGTTCCTTCCAAATAATCTCTTTTTCCAACTGCTTCTTTTCTCCCCCTAATGTTGGAAATTTTGATTCATCAAAATGACAATCAGCAAATCGAGCCGTAAATAAATCTCCTGTTGATGGTTCTAGATATTTTAGTTGTAGAAGGAGATTCATATCCAACATATATTCCCATCCTTCTTTGGGGATCCATCTTAGTACGTTGTGATGGAGCAATAGGAACATATACTGCACTTTCGAAAATTCTTAGATGGGAAATATTCGGTTTCTGACCAAAAACCAATTGTAAATGGGAGGACTTGAGATAACTTGTTGTCTTGATACGAATTAATGTTGTTGCATGCAAAATTGCATGTCCCCAAGCAGAAGTTGGGAGATTTGATATCATTAGTAATGGTCTTGTAATTAATTGTAGTTATTTAACTAATGATTTTGCAAGTCCATTTTGTGTATGAACATGTGCTATAGGATGTTTAACATCAATCCCAAGAGACATACAATACTCATTGAAAGCTTGCGAAGTAAATTCACCAGCATGATCCAAACGTATTCTCTTGATTGGATCATCAGGAAAATGTGCTCTTAATCTAATTAGTTGAGCAAGCAACCTTGCAAATGCTAGGTTATGAGAGGATAATAAGCAAACATATGACCATCTTGTTGATGCATCAATTAAATCATGAAATATCTAAATGGTCCACATGGTGGGTGCATCGGCCCACAAATATCCCTTTGTATGCGTCCTAGAAATGTGAGAGACTCACTTTCTATTTTTACTGGTGATGGTCGAATGATTAGCTTTCTTTTAGAACATACAGCACATGAGAAAACATGTGATTGTGGAATCTGTTGACTTTTCAATGAATGTCCACATGAATTCTCAATTATCTTTCCCATCATAATAGTCCCAGAATGGCTTAACCAGTCATGCCAAACATTAAATTTATTCTCAGTTGTAAACTTCTGGTTTACAATAGCATGTGTTTCAATTGTACTAATATGTGTGTAGTACAAGCCTGAAGAAAAGGCAAGTAAGTTTTCTAGAATGCATTTCTTACCAGAAATTAAATTTGTGATAACTAAGTATTCTTAATTTCCTTCATTTATTGTTTCAACATGATATCCATTTCTGCAGATATCCTTGAAGCTCAATAAATTTCTATTAGACTTGGTAGAGTAAAATGCATTATCAATATGTAATTTTGTTCCTTTAGGTAGCAATACATTGGCTCTTCCAGAGCCTTCAATGAGGTTTATACTTCCAGATATAGTCTGAACATTGGCTTCTCTCATTACTACAGAAGATAAATATTTCTCATTTCTGAGTATTGTGTGAGTTGTTGTACTATCAACAAGACACAAATCTTCATTATTGATGTCAATAATGGTCATTCTTCATGGAAAAAAAACATAGGAAAAAGATTAAAAAGAAAACATGATTAATAAAAGAAAACATAACTTTATCATGAATAAATACTCATGATTATATTTATTTTGGGGGTAATAACCTTACAAGTACAGAATTTATTATGATAGATGAAAGAGCACACTTATAAGCAAAACATGAAAAATATACTTAATTATAAAAACTCAATTACATCAAGATGACTCATTTTTTGACACTTCCATCACCATCTAAGTGATCAATTCTTCTATTAGGATCGGCAAAGAAATCAGCAACATCCAAATGAGTAACATCCATGTTGCCATAATTAGAATCGCCTTCTTCTCCAACAAAATTTGTTTCCACCTTTGGCTCTTTGCATTTATTTTTATTCTTATTCTTATTTTTCAGCGATTCTTGGTAGAGGTTAACCAAATGTTTTGGTGTACAACAAGTATGAGACCAATGACCCTTGCCACCGCAACAATAACAAAGATTTTCAACATGATTATTAATTCCACTAGATTCTTTTTGGTGATGCTCATCATTATTTGCCCACTTCTGGTTGGAACGACCACCTCCACAACCACAGCCACGGTCACGTCCACGACCATAGCCATGGGTTGATTCACTTGCTACTGCATTCACTTCTGGGAATGTCGTGGAGCCAGTAAGACAAGATTTATGATTCCTCATTAAAAGCTCATTATTTTGCTTGGCCACAAGCAAGCAAGAAATTAATTCAGAATATTTTTTTGAAACCTTTCTCATGGTATTACTACTGCAAGAGCATATTGGATGCATGAAATGTGGATAATATTTTTTCTAACATATCTTCATCAGTAATCTTTTCTCCACATAATTTCAACTGAGTACTGATTCTAAACATTACAGAATTATATTCAATCACAGATTTAAAGTCTTGTAAACATAAATGCATCCAATCATAACGAGCTTTAGGAAGGATTACATTTTTCTGGTGATCATACCTCTCCCTTAAATTGTTCCAAAGAACAAGTGGATCTTTTATGGTCAAATATTCAATCTTGAGCCCCTCATGCAAATGATGACATAAAAAGATTATGGCTTTGGCTTTATCTTGGTTGGATGCTTGGTTGCCTTCCTTGATTGTGTCTCCTAAACCATTGGCATTTAGATGGATTTCCACATCTAATATCCATGATAAATAATTCTTTCCAGTAATGTCAAGAGCTACAAACTCAAGTTTCATAAGATTTGACATGATGATACTGTCATATAAAAGTCAAATGAAAATTAATATTAAGAGAATGGAATAGTTATGAAACAAATCAATATGAATAAGAGAATGGAATAATTCTAAAACAAACCATTACAGAAGTGATATAGAAATTTACCTTGTGGTTGATTAACCTTACTAAAAAACCTTCCGATTACAAGAGTACTTCGTTCTGATAACGTGTTATGAAATGGAACCAAAATGAAACTACAAAAGTAGAAAGATGAAGATGAGAGAATAAGAGAACCTTTTGTATTTCTTCACTTGTACTACAACACAAATGACTTGCCCTATTTATAGGCATAGTCTTACACATAGGTTACAATTGTCCTTAAATGATAAATAGTGGATAATCAATCCCATGAATGTGAATGGAGGTGAGTTACAAGAGTGAATAGATAGTGAAGGAGTAATGGGTAGTGGAGAAGTAATGGATGGTAGAGGTAGTGGAAGTTACTTGGTGAAGATGGAGAGGAAGGGGTAAATAGACATCCACATAATATTCATAAGATATACCATTGTTCTTTTTTTAATTTTATATTTATATTGAATATTTTCTGATATAAATATTAATAATTGGGAAATTTTATTATCATGTGATGGACATTAGGGTAATCGCTTTCGGGTGTCAAGTAGGTTGTGGAAAACTACTGGAATAATCCAACTGACTCATTCTTACAATCATTTAATTGGATGCTTTTGTTAGACTTAATTTATTTTCTTAATTTAATTTACAAATTAAACTACATTATCAACGTTTCAGAAGTCTTCGAAGATATAATGAAGATTATTACTACTACTACTAATATCTGTGTGTGTGTGTGAGTGTGTGTGTGACGAAGAGAGATCATGAAGATGCAATCACAGTGGAAGACTGAGGACTTAGAAACGTGGAAGCTGACCTAGACTTTAGGTTTTAATAATGTATACTCCTTCCGTTCCTTATTATAAGAGACAAATAACCAAATTACGTTGATAAAAAAAACAGTTAAAATTAGTTGAGGACAATTAATATGTAAAAAGTATAATGTTTTTTTCCAACAATGCCCCCATTAATAAGGAGAGAGAGTATGAGAGAAAACAATTAAATTATTAAAAGAAAGATAAGTGGAAGGGGGAGAGAGTATAAGTTGGAGACAAAATAAATAGGGGTAAAATAGGAGATCAATATAAAAAAAATAGAGACAACTTTTAAGTGTCTCTTATATATAGGAACATGCCATAAGCATCAAATGTCTCTTATAATAAGGAACGGAGGGAGTATTAAATAAAAGGCTACAAAATGCAATATATGAGTATTAGATATTACAATTTAATTTAATTCAAGAAAATCTTTTCAAATGTGCTCCTCGAAAGCGCTTTTTTGTGTTCTAAAATCAACGTATCAATATATTATATACAAAAGTGAAGTAAGTGCATGTTGTTATTTTATTTTTCACTTGATTTCCCCTTTATTTAAAAGATATCAATTTGTTTTTTCTTCAAATTTTTTAATTTTTTAAATATATATATATATATATGAAAGTTTAATAAGCGGGTATTATTGTTACTAGCTTTACATTTATTGAATTTTTTAATGTTAAATAATTAATTGGATTTTATTAATTCAATGCTTGTATAGTTTTTTTTTTTTGGCTAAAAATTATATCCCCATAGAAATGCCCAGGGTTTTCTTATAAAGCATGAGAGTGAAGGGAAGCCTTACACTATTACATTTCAGCTGCCTTTCTTAGAATTTATGCAAAACTGAATATTCTTTGTCTATCAGTTTTAACTCTTTTTGGACGAAAATCTTAAAGGAAAAAATGTGAAAGGTATTGCGGGATGGAATGGTCGTATTAAATTGTTAATATTTTATGTTATATCCTTGATATACAGCCAGGCATATTTTTATTGACCACAATGATTGTTTGGATTAAATATATATATTTATATAGTGAGAGGGTGGGTGAGGGAAGTGCAAAAAGATATATTTGGTGTTTAATGGAATAAAAGGTTAAGGTATAAATTTGCCTTTAAAATTTTTATTCTACTGGACATTCAGAATTTTTTTTTTCCAATGCAAATTTGCTTTGAAGATTTAAAATTATAGTAATATTACCCCATATTATTAAGATGGGGAGTAACATTACTATGGTTTAAACTTTCAGAACAAACTTATACTCAAAAAAACTTTCAGTGCTCAATGCTCTTGAATAAAAACTTTTGGAATAAATTTAGACTTTAATCCTAAAATAAATGAGGTAACAATGAGCTATTCGAAACCGTAATTTTATTTATAGTTCATAATTTATTTCTTTAATATAAATGGTTAATTCGATTTCAAATAATCGAATATAGGCAAATATATATTGATAGTGAGCGAATCAAATAAATTCATTTTGGATTCAATTTCAACTTGGAATCATAGTGGAAGACTGAGTCAGAGAAGTTGACACCTGCATTATTGGGAGACTTTAGCCTCCGCTGCACAGTATATTTGAAAGATATATTTTTGTTGAACTGACAACACTAATCAAGCCTCTAATGCATAAAATATATAACTCTACAAATATATTAGAATTATATATTATATATCTAATTAGGTTGTGATTGTATGGAAGAAAATGGAATAAAATGAAATGACTGATGCAAATTTAAATTATGGAAATTTTTTTAAATAAAATACAAAAAATAATCCTGCACTTTTTTTTTTTGAACAACTGGTCCTATTTACCCAAGTCACCTCGTAAAACGTATTATACAAATTATATAAATATACAATTTTATCTCTAATTTATTATTTTTATTTTCTTGGACTTTATTAAAAGACATATTTTAAATTTCTTGAAAGATAAAATCAATGGTTCTTAATTTTTTTTATTCTAAAAATATGTTGAAGGTGTTTGATAAATGGGAAAAAGACAAAAAAAGGACACTTGAATTTCATAATCCCCAAATGGTCTGTTGAATTTGAGAAATCCCAATTTAGTCTCTAAATTGGGATTATCATGTTTAAAGAAAAGACCAAATTGTCCTTCATTTTATTTATTGTTTTTAAAATCTCAAAGCCCCTACTGGCCAGCCGGTCGGTCACCGAAGCTCCGGCAAAGGCAGTCATTGGAGCTCCAGTGACCGGCCGACAAGTAGTCATCAGAGCTCCGACAGTCGGAAACAATTTTTTTTAAAATTTTTACAACTTCAATATAATGGTTAACAACTTTTGTGACGCTATTAACAACTTCAGTATAGTAGTTAACAACATGTTTTCTGGGAAATTCAACAAGGTCCGGCGACCGAAAACAATTTTTTAAAAAATTTTACAACTTTAGTATAACAATTAATATAACATACTGTTTTTTAAAAAAAAAAGAAAAAGATATCAATTAATTAAAATAATATAATATTATTATATTATAAAAAAATATAAATACCCACCTTTCCTCCGGTGGAAAGGCTAGGCATCATTTAATGGAACAAAGAAAATAGGGGGGGAGGTATTAATGGCCGAAGAAAAAAAAAAGGGAAGGAGCAGATGGAAGTAGAAAATGTTGGAAATTGTGCCCTAAGGGCCAATCATTGTGTTATGAACATTGTTGATTTATCAATTTCTTAATTATGTTATTATATTATTTGCATGTTTACTGTGATGACTATCCTTGGATATCTCATGATTTTATCCTAAATGTCCCTGGTCAGTCATCTATGTGGGAGCAGAGATGAAATAAGACCAGTATGACTTTGAAGATGTATAGAGATATAAATCAAAGTCATAGGTACATGTAAGAGTACAAGGTGTTGGACCGACCCGCTATAAGAGAGCTGCATGGGTTAAGTAATAAGCTTCTCTCATATACAAACCATGTCACTATGCCCTTTGACCTGAGATCATCATAGATTCCTACATGAGAAACGCTCAGCTTTGACCTAGTCAAAAGTCACTTTTGACCGAGTGATCATAAAGACTATGTTCAGGCTTAGTGGTTTTTCATATGGAGGAATGTGAATGGTCAAGATGGAATTTGTTTCTCACATTCGTAGAGAGATATTACTGGGCCCCTCGATGAGTGAGTCTGAGAAATGTATGGCCATACTATAATAGAAAGGTAGTTTTATTTCTATACTCAGACTACTCAGGGATCGAGAAAGTAACGGTCAGGAATAGGAGGATGACACTCTCCATGCCTCATCCATGACCAAAATGTCGTGTGACAAAAGGGACGTGATATGATTGTATGAAAGGTTACATCGTTCATCGATCCTCATATGATTTGGGTAGTCGTGATGTCTTGCTAGAGACCGCTTACGACTTGTGAGTCATTATAGTAAATGGTCCACTGCCAACTTCATATGGGCCTACAGGTCGCACACAAAATACCCAACACGAGCTATGATGTCCAGATTCATTGAATCTAAGATATGTCCAGATTCAATGAATAATCTAGGGTGGACGTGTATATATATATAAATTCGCGTGTGTATATAATATTATATGATATAAGAGATATTTATAAGATTTGTTTTATAAGGATAAATTAAATCTATATCATTTTAAATTGATAAGGTATAATATAATATCTCAAATTTGATTTATTAGAATAAATCAAATATAATTTCGTCATATCTTTATTTTGAATTAAATGAATAGGTGAATTAAATCTGTAGGACGGATTTAATATATAAACTGTATTTATTTAATTGATTTCTTGTCAGATTACGCAATATATGATATTGTATTAATTTCGGAATTAATTTAGGATTAATTCTGAAATCCAATGTCCTTCATAATATCGATAGCATCCTATATATTTGATATGAGGAGCTAGGGTTTTGTGTGTATGAGAGTGCAAAAGGTTTGCAGATAAGAAATGGCCAAAAGAGAGACGGTGAGGACGGATTCTCAAAAAAAAAAAAGCCCTAGAAGGACAAGAGGCGCTAGCACGTCGTTCATGATTGGAATGCTGTTCGTGTAGATACCGGTAGAGGAAGCCGATCTGAGTTGTCGACTTCTCACGAACAAAAGGAGAGCATAGGCATCCCGAACGTCGGAATCCCCAGCCACCAACGATTCGAATACCGCAGGTAACACCTCTTACTACTTGACTTAAACACAATCGGTAGATCCGGAAAGGGATTGGAAAATTTTGAAGTTATTTTCGCTGCGTGTCTTTCAATTCCTTACAGAAAAATGGGTAAGGGGTGGTGGAAAAAATTGAACGTGGCGTTATAAATACCTTCAGCCCAGATGATTTTCAAGTCGAGGGAGGAGACGAAAAAGGAAGAGAGAGCAAAAGAAGAGAGAAGAGAGTGAGAAGTAGAGAGGAGAGAGAGAGAGAGAGCCGAGTTGTGAAGTACCTGACAGTTTTGGGGATAATTTAGGTACATAAAACTACTTCTTTCTGTCAAATTTCCTTTATGAATATTTCCTATATATTTATAGTTTTATATTTTTAGTATCATTATAATATTTACAGAAAATTTTACTATTTGGGTATAGAGTAAATATAGAGTTTTGACAATGTATAACCGTATAAATTTAAAGATACATTATTAAGAATTTTTAATTGGTTTATTTACTCAATGACTGTTTTGAGAATTTTAAATTAAGATTTTAGTTGCAAAATTTGTTATTTGAAGATATAGAATATTTTTACCGATTAAATTCAAGTTAAATAATTTATTTGAGTTATTTAATATATTATTGAGGTTTTAATCGTTTTAAATATTGAATAAGTTAAAGACATATTTTTGAAATAATTTTTGAAGGCTTGAAAAATTGTAAATTGAGAATTTTGTGAAATTAATAAAGCTATAGTTTCTTTATAATTTAAAAAGAAGTTGTTTGGTTTGAGGAAAAATTTTAAGGAGACTATAATAAATAATTCAGAATTTCAATATAAAATATTTAGATTTTGGGTAATAAAAATATATTTACTTAAGTTGTTAAATTTAAATAGCCTTATATGTAAATTATATTTTTCAAATAATATTATATCTATTATAAATGGCTAGATTTGGGAGAGTTAATATAATTATGTAATTTTGGTTTAGAGGATAGTTTTAGAATTTTAGAGTAGTTTTGGAGTAGTTCTGAGTTTATATTAATAAATATTAATGTGAAATTTTGTAGACTCTTGAGAATTTTGGAGTACTCTATGAATACTTGTAAGCTAGAGTACCAGGTAACTCTAAAAATTATTTCTTGTACATGTGAATTGTGTATGATTATATTATGATTTCCTAATTTTTATATCATACTAAAATATAATATTATGATTTTTCAAATAAATGTTTTGATATGTTATTTGATTTTGTTAAGATTTATTGCTATTAGTTATGATCAATATTTAAATATATTGATGGCTATGGAATTGTCATGAGTTGCTATTAAATGGTATATAAGTTTTATTGCTATCTTATAAATAAAATATTTGAGGACATATTTATGATGTAACATTATTGGCATTTGACATGTATTATTGGGCTAAGGATAGAAGGAGATTGCATGGATATAAAATTACCACGTGATATGCTATCACTCAGTGCACAGTGGATGGCACTTGTCAGGGCCCCTTCTTCATGTTTTCCTTTGGCTAGGAATTCAATAGAGCTGGGGACATGTGACACCTCCTTATTTTATTTGCAAAGGAGGGGAGCCATAGTCCGAGCTTGAGCTCTATATCTTTGGCCGGATATATCTTTAGTATCAGTGAGCTTGGAATAATTCAGTAAAATAGATTAGTTCCTATTGGACTATGTGTTAGCCTATGGCTCCAGTCAGCGATATAAGGGTGGACGGTGATATAAGGAAGGCAGCATATTGCATTATTTTGATATATTGGGAAAATGATATTGGTATATTGTTGAATCAAAAATGAAATTGAGTTGAACGTATCAAATCCGTGACTTTTTGTATATACATATTTACACACACAAATGGATTTTTGGGTTTATCATATATGATTTGCTTGTATGAGTTAGAATTTCAGTAGTTACTGAGACATTTGATCTCACCCCTATATTAACAATTTTCAGGCGAAAGATCTAGTAGGAATCAAGGAAAGGCACCAATGGAGTGAGCCATAAAGGCTTCTGTGCTCCTCAAACATGCTATGTTATATTTTTATTTGCCATGACTATAAGACTTTAATAGTTTATTTTGTTGTTATGTTAGAAGCATTTTGAAATTATGACTTGTTTGGAGTATTAGTAACGTATGGATTTTTATATGAAATATTTTATCGAGTATATGGATATAATTATGAGAGGTGTTACAGTTAACAACTTTTGTGATGCTATTAACAACTTCTGTACAGCAGTTAACAAAAGGTTTTCTGGGAAATTTAATAAGCTTCGGCAGCCGGAAACAATTTTTTTGAAATTTTTACAATTTCAGTATAACGGTTAATAACTTTTATTATGCTATTAACAACTTCAGTATAGCAGTTAATAACAGGTTTTCTGGGAAATTCAACAAGCTCCGGCGGTCGGAAACAATTTTTTTGAAAATTTTTATAACTTCAATATAACGGTTAATACCTTTTGTAACGCTATTAACAACTTCAATATATCAGTTAACAACAGGTTTTCTGGGAAATTCAACAAGCTCCGGTGGTGGAAAATAATTTTTTTGAAAATTTTTACAACTTCAAGATAACGGTTAACAACTTTTGTGACGCTATTAACAACTTCAGTAAAGCAGTTAACAAAAGGTTTTATGGGAAATTCAATAAGCTCCGGTGGCCGGAAACAAATTTTTTTTAAAATTTTTACAACTTCATATAACGGTTAACAACTTTTATAACTCTATTAATAACTTTAGTATAGCGGTTAACAACAGGTTTTTGAGTTTGTTAACGGCATTACTGAAGTTGTAAAATGTTACTTTTTGAATTTCTCAAAAACCCTGTTATTAACTGTTATATCAAAGTTGTTAATAGAGTTACAAAAGCTGTTAACTGTTATACTGAAGTTGTAAACATTTTCAAAAAAAAGTAGTTGTTAAAGTTATAAAAATGCCATTTGTTTGAATTTTTAAGAAAATATGTTGTTAAATGCTATACCGAAGTTGTTAATAGAGTTACAAACTTGTTAATGACATTATTGAAGTTGTAAAAATGCTGCTTTTTGAATTTTTCAGAAAACTTGGTGTTAACTGCTATACTGAGGTTATTAATAACATTACAAAAGTTGTTAACCGTTATACTGAAGTTGTAAAATTTTTAAAAAAATTGTTTAGGCTGCCGGAACTTGTTGAATTTCCTAGAAAACTTGTTGTTAACTGCTATACTGAAGTTGTTAATAGCGTCACAAAAGTTGTTAACCGTTATACTAAATTGTAAAAATTTTCAAAAAAATTGTTTCCGGCCTTCGGAGCTTGTTGAATTTCCTAGAAAACCTGTTGGTAACTGCTATATTGAAGTTGTTAATAACTTTACAAAAGTTGTTAACTGTTATACTGAAGTTGTAAAAATTTTCAAAAAAAAATTGTTTCCAACTGTCGAAGCTCTAGTGACCAATTGTCGGCTAGTGTGTTGGAACTCCAGTGATCGACCGGCCGGCTAGTGGGGGTTTTGGTATTTAAAAAACAAATATAAAATTAAGGGCAATTTGGTCTTTTCTTTTAACATGATAATCTCAATTTGGTCTTTCTTGAGATCAAATTGGAATTTCTCAAATTTAACAGACCATTTGATGATTATGAAATTCAAGTGTCCTTTTTCTGTCTTTTTCCTTTTATAAATACAACCGTACACCCTAGATTTCCCAAAAAAAAAAAAGGTATTGGCCTCGTATAATAATTATTTTATATGAATTCAATTTGGCAGGTATTTATATTTCCCCACAATTTTCAGTGTATTAATTTCAATCCCCACGCCTATTTATACTCTTCGGAAAGATCCTCCCCCTCATCACTCTCTCTTCTCTCTTCTGCAACTAAAAGAGACACCATGCTGCAACAAAACCTTCCTTCTTCTTGTTGAGCTTCATAATCTGGTCATGGGGGACTCTGAACGGCGTCGTTTCAGACCGGCAGGCTAATTACTTGAAGATAGGATGCAGCCAATACAACGTGACGGACAAGCACATCTTCCGTGAAAACCTAAAGACGACATTCAGAGAGCTGAAAGCACAGATCAAAAACCAAAGCAAACACTTCGCGACGTCACAGGCGGTGAAGGGGAACAACCCAGCTTATAGTCTTTTTCAGTTCAGAAACTATCTCTCCATCTCCGATTGCCTCGCTTGCTTCAGATTCGCCACCCAGCATATTCGCAACTGCTCCTACCGCGCCACTGGTGCCCGTATCATCTATGAAGGATGCTTCCTGAGGTACCTTATTTTGGATTTTTTTTCCCCCAACTGTAAGACCAGCCAGCCGTTAGAATTCATATTGGATTTCGATCGGTTACTTGACGAGGTTGATATAAATATACTAGATAACTAACTAATTGTTGAATATTAAAAAAAATAGTTAGATTAGTTAGTTGTAGTAAATGCGTATTAGTTTCTTTAAACTACTTTTAATCATGTACATTTGAACTATCTCTTTATTGAAAACTTTTTAATATATGTAGTCAATAGAAATATAATTTGATGAAAAATTATAAATGTAGGAGATAAAATCAGTTAAGATTTAATATTTAGGATTAAAATAAATTTGTTATCTAAGATAGAATTAAAGAAGACCAAAAGGGTAGTAAAACTTTTTTTAGCAGTCAACCCTTTAAAGAGTATTTATTGTAGCTCCATACTTCAAATTTGAACACATGACCTTTTTTTTTTTTTTGAATTGTTTGAACACATGATTTTTTTTGGTAGAATGAACACATGACTTTTTTAACTCTCTCAAACTCATTTAGAATGAATAAATAATTGTTTTATATATGCTAAGAAAAATAGTTTTAAAACAATAAATATATGTATATTTAATTTTCTTCCTCAAAATGTCCTATTAAGATTACTCATCATATAGCG
>NW_021637906.1:0-33694 GCF_004799145.2 Neltuma alba | reverse complement strand
ACCTGGAATCCAGCTCTTCCTCCAAGTCGGCTGAGGCAGTGTCTCATCGATTCTGGGTATGCAATTTTTTTCCCTGAAAAATGTGGATTTAATCTAAACTACTGAAATTTTTATCTTTTCATTTTCTTGCTGATATTAAGGAAGATTCTGGTGGCTATTCCCTTTTATTTGTTTCTAAAAATCATGGTTGGAAGGTTCAATTTGGGACATGGGGGGAGGAAAGGGAGCTGCTTTATAATTGTCTGTGAATACTTCAAGTTATATTTTTAATTTTATTTATTTCAAATGAATGGATTCGTTGTGAAGATAAAATAAATAACAGAAAGTGATGAACTCATACTTATTCCTGGGTTTCAAAGGAAAATTTCATCTTGATTTGCTTACGTGTCAATCATATGGAATCTATTTGCAATTTTGCTTAGCATTTGACTGTTAGTTTGCTTTAGTAATGTCGTACCAATAATATAACATCAAGTAAATTTTCAACCGTTTGCCCAGACTTTTAAATTTTTTTTTTCCGTGGACCAGATCAAGTAGTTCACTTGAGTAATATAATATAATCAAGTGAGTTCACTTGAGCATATAATATAATATGCGCCTTAGCTGTGAACACCAAGTAAATTTGGAGCTGTTTGCTTGAAATTTAAATCCCTTCTCGTTTACTGAACCAGGTAAATGTTGCACATTCAATGATCTCGCATACACGGACAATTGCGGGTGCACACATTTACTCATGCACACACCCAAACATGTGGGGTTACTCTTGTTTCTAAAAAATGTGATTTAAATGCCTTTTCCTTTTACATTGATCAGGTCAATGGTTGTTTGCAATACTCAGACAAAATTCCAGATGGATTTTATCTTATCCATGGGATGGATGCATATTCATGGACTATAAGCACTGATCTGCAGAATGTTGGCCTGATTCCGTCATTTGAATCACTGATGTCAGTTGAACCATGTGATGATTTGTCAGTTATAGTGGTTGCAATTGACAAATCAAGAGATCCTGGTTTGAGAGAACTGCTAAATGGCATAGTTAGTCTTTCTAATAGCCGGATTACTAGAAAGGATTTAATCGATCACCTTGCAAATATTGTTTGCAGTAGGTTGGGGTAAGTGCACCCATCTTTGATATTGAAAAGGTAAAAAAGCGTTGTCTTAGAATTCACTTTTTTGTTGACCTCTTCTTAACAAGCTTTTGTTGTTTTCGAAAGGGGCCAAACCTGGACCGAAGAAAACTTATCTTCGCGCTGGAAGGAGTGCACTCAAAGTCTAGAAGACATCCTTCATTCTGTCATTCTTCCAATTGGAAGCTTAACTGTTGGCTTATGTGTCCCCGAGCATTGCTCTTTAAGTATTATTTTTGCTCTATCTATAAATTTAATGCATTATATTTTATGAATTACAATAAATCTATCTAATGATTCAACCAACATTCACTCAACATAATGCTTTTGAGTTCAAGTGGTTTCGTTCAGTCCTTGCCACCATTCCCCAATTAAAATTAAATTTCAGCATAATTTTTCATTTGCTTGTATTTTATCCACTCTTATAGTAAGAAAATTATTAGAATTTTGTATAATGTCATTCTCAATGGAATAATTATCAATTTCCCAACCAAAAATATATCTTCCATTTAGTGTATCATTTTCCCCTTATAATTTGGCGTCTTGAGTACCTACTGTTAACGTTTAACATTGCAGGTATTAGCTGATTCAGTGAACCTCCCATGCCGAATTGTCAAGGGTTGCAAGTATTGTAAAAAGGATGTAGGTGCCTCGTGTTTAGTGCAAATCAGCCCTGACAGGTTTGTTGCATTGATTAATTAATTAAATTAACTAACTGTAAATTTCAAATTATTATTTTGAATTAAATGCAATGCTATTTTAGGTGAGAAGTAATTAAAATGGGTAAAAATTGGTGTATTAGAATCTGTCTACTAATTTTGGTTAAAAAAAAAAAAAATCTGTCTTTTAAAATTAATTGTTTAGTGTTGGAAAGAATATAACAACATTGTGGCTAATGGCTATAAAATTATTGTGTGCATTACTTATTATGCTTTTCCTCATAACAAATTAATTTTTCCGTCTATTAAATATGAATATAATACACGCACAAATATACAAGCCTTCCCTCTATTTGGATTCAGTTTGGTTATATAAATGCTGTTCTGAAGAAATCAGAAGAAAACAGTATCGAATACACTTTTGCAGGGAGTATTTGATTGATATGGTTGGAAGACCAGGGGCTATGAGCCAGCCCGATTCTTCCCTGAATTCTGCATCTTCATTATTAATTGCTTCACCACTATGTCATCCGAAGTTCAAGCCAGTTGAAACTGCTGAATATTCAAAGACGTTGGCCCAATTGTATTTCATGGACTGTCAAGGCCTGCAACTTGTATTTGACTCCAAATCAGGTAATTTTCTCTGATTCTCTGTGTGCGCGCTGTTCATATGTCTTGCATTTGGTTTTTTTTTTTTTTTTTGGGGGGGGGGGGTGATGAAGTAGCATGGTGGAACTGGGTACTCCAACTTGTCTATTTAGACTTTCTGGTTGGAATGGAAATGTGGAAGAGTTATGAGGGAAGTTTCTAAATTTGATGGCTATAGATAAATTACTAGGATATTCTAGTTTGTTCAGCTATGTGGACCTTCGGGTTTGGGCAAATATATCTGACTAACACGCCATATTTCATTCAAAATAAGCTTGCTTTTTGGGCTGACACAGAACATAGGCAAATAAAAAAAAGAAAAGAAAACATTAATACAATAAATGGGATGAACCAAAATCATATGGAAGAGCTGAATTGAGGAGGGTTGATGCTCCAAAAGGGGAGTTAAACATCAGGTATCAATGCTAATCACACAATAGCTGGTTGAGAAAAGACGGGGTTCTTGTCATAAAAATAGACTGGAATCAGCCTTGGATTCTCTGGTCAGATTTGAGACGTTTTAGAATATTTCAACTGGGCAGTGCATTAAGATTCATGCTTGTTAACACGTGGTAAATAATTTGCTTTAATGCAGTGGTTTTTCTTAGTTTCTTCTGTAGTGTCACAATATTAACATACGTCAGTGGAATGTTCATGTAGCGTTCTTATTTTTAATTCGCCCTATGGTTGTAAATTTGTTTTATTTTCTCACCGCAATAAAGACAATAATGAAATGATTTCCAGCTTTAAAAAAAAAAAATGTTGATATGTCTACTAACTAGTGTGTTTTGTCTCCCATGATATTGTCACCTAATAAATCTTAACTTTTATTTATATTGTTAATGGTGAATGGCGAAATAATACTTTAAGTACTGATTTCCACCATGACAGGTGGTGCAGTTGATCATAGTGATGGAATTGATCGAAAGCCTACTGAAGCTTTTAATGCAAACTACGCAGGTGGGAAAATTCATCTAACTGGTTTGATAAGAATGAATCACCTCTATGTTAAAGAGCAGATGACCCAGTCATTGAAAATGATTAATGTTTAATGGACAAAATCATGTCCTAATTAATAAACTCAAGAATCAATGTACTCTGTCTGGAGGTTCTGGTGCTGTCATACTACGTTGGCATTGTATAGCGTCCATTTGATATGCCAAGCTAATTTCTTTTTACAGAAGAGTATGCGTCATTCAAAAAGGCAAACCAGTCAGTATTGGATAATCAGAGTCACAAGATTGATCTTGATGACGATGATCTGGAAATTTTATGGAGCGAACTTATTTTGAAAGATAAAATTGGAACAGGTATGTCATTTGACACCTCATGATTTTCATGCTGAAAAGTCTCCAGATGCTTCGCACATTTTTATATATCTCAATGAAATGTGTCACCAAAAAATGGACATAAGTTTGAATGGCAACTGCATTTCAGGTTCATTTGGAACTGTCCTTCGTGCAGATTGGCGTGGTTCTGTAAGGATTTATTTTCCGGAGCTTCTTATTGCTTTTTTTTTTTTAGCGATATTTTCCTCAACTTCTTGTTAAAGATGCATTATTTTGCATCATAAGCATGTTCATATTTACATGGTGGTTCTGGGGGACCATAAATGGTTCCTGACGATGATGTGCTGTTGTGCTAGAGAACCAAGTAATGGCCTTAGATTTTTTTTAAAAATAAAACAGTGAAAAAACTACAGCAGCTATAGCCTAAATCAGAATCAAGCTGCTTATTACTACAGGTATCAAACACTATGACACAAGACAAGTTTAAAGTAGGATCATAGGTAGCTTGGTACCCAGGAACCACAGCAGTAGAGTGCCGGTCAGCATCCTTGATTTGCTGCCGAACTTCCCTATGCGAATGCATACTGACATCTTACGATTCAGAAGTTTCCCTGCATCAGCTGAGTCCGTTTCTAAGAGAACCCTTCTAAAACTGTGATCCCATGCCAACTTCAGCCCAAGCATATAATCCCACAGTTCAGCCGAGAGAGGGTTGCCTCACCTAAGTTGCAAATGAAGGCATGCATAAAGCTACTTTCATTTCTACAGATACCTCCACGTCTGGCTTGAGCATACAACTCAGAAATGACACCATTAATGTTAACTACTTAACTTTGAACCATCCCTCTTCAGGCAACCTCCAGCTGTTGTGGGTTCTATCCACGCTGGCAAAACCACCTCTAGCAAAGATACTATGATTCCCATCATGGATACTGCTAAGAGTACTTCTTACTTGTCATGCCTAAAAAAAATTCCCTCATCACTTCATCACCGGATTAGCCAACAAATAATAGCAAATCATGAATCCAACCTCGCCCCTCCAAAAAAAAATTTTTGGCTTCTGGATAGGCAAACAATGAAGGTAGGAGGAATTCTCCTTGTGTAAGCCTGCGCTGCTGGTGAGTGGTGGCGTGGAGCATATTGGACCAATTTACTGAGCGTTGTAACCCTGTTAAGTTGACATGGAATTACCTGGACACCATAATTGAAGAGATATTTTGATGAACATTTTGTGATTGGGTTTTCTTTGTTCTCATTTTTATATTTTTAAGTGATAGAAACTGATTTAGGCCTATGATCGACGGCTTAAATTTAAAATTTTATGTCTACTGATTGAGTGTTACAAGTCATACATTTCTGCTTCTGGCCTCTTGATTTGTGGTTTAACATTTTTCTCAGGTAGGAAACAATACAGATGAAGTAAAAAAAAAATGTTTACTAAAGTAGTTGAAAAGTAGGACTACTTGCAAATATCGTTATTTTTTCCAAGGGTGTCATTATCTTTGTGTTGGTTGTGCTGCCACTATTCCATTCTTTTATTGCATTCTCCATTCTTTCTATTTTTTGGGAGGGGTCGGGGTATCTAATATTGTTACTTAATCCAGAACATGTAATTTTTAGGATGTTGCTGTGAAAATTCTCAAGGTTCAAGGTTTTGATGCAGAACGATATGAAGAATTTAGAAAGGAGGTATGCTTTCTAGTAGATTTAGTGCATATATCTTTATTATTCCGCTTGATTTCTCTTCAATATAACAGTTTGTTTCTTAGGTATCACTCATGAAACGTCTGCGGCATCCAAACATAGTTCTCTTCATGGGTGCAGTTTTTGAACAACCCAACTTGTCAATAGTGACAGAATATTTATCAAGGTGCAATGATTTTCTGGAATGATCATCTTTAAAAGTGCTACTCACCTTTGTGCTTACTTGAAGTTAAAAAGAGTGTCACCAAGTAAACAGTCTGTTTGGAATTTCAGAGGAAGCTTGTTTGAACTTCTGCGCATGCCAGATGCTAGATTAGTTCTCAGTGAGAAGCGTCGGTTGAGTATGGCTTATGATGTGGTATGCACTCATTGCGAAAAAGCTGCTAGTCTTGCTGTTTCCATGTCTTTTTTCCATCAAACGCAGAATAATACTTTTGCGTTGTTGTCTATGTTGTCCAGGCAAGCGGAATGAATTATCTTCATCAAATGAGACCTCCTATTGTTCATAGAGATCTTAAGTCTCCAAATCTTTTGGTGGACGATACTTACACGGTCAAGGTGACTTCAGAGAACTTTTGCTTTGCTTGCTACATGGCCTTTTTTCTTGGTTGGTTTTGGCCTTGACTTGGATTCAAACTCAGATCCTTTGGGCTTAGAGATGACTCCTATACCACTGATCTAAAGCTAAATGGTGCCTCATGCATTGCCTTTTTTGCCTTCCACTTGGATTCAAACTCAGATCCTACCGAGATGGAGATGACTTCAGTGTTAGGAATCTATACCTTATTGGAGCTTGCTGCATTATTTGATTTAATACCCAAGTGCTCAGAAACTAAACTAAGAATTTTTTTTTTTTTTTGGGGGCAAACTAAACTAAGAACTTTTATTTGATATATTTTTGTGCTTTTTCCTCATTTTTAAGAGAGCCTGCTCTAAGTTGTGTCACATGTCTGTGAAATCATTTAAAAATTATATGGATGGTCACTGAACAAGAATGAAGGATCTAAAAGATTCCAAGTCTTTTTATAAATGTTGGGTTCAAAGGCCATGACCTTGTATTGATATACCATCAATGGGAACGTTTGATGCAACTTCACATTTTTCTTCGGTTTGGATTTTTTGCTTATTTGAGAAAATCCTTCAAGTTGATTTTTTAACCCTTGGAAACTTTTATTTATCAGTTGTTTGAGAAAATATTGAAACATGAATTTGCAATGAGGAAAGAGGGTATTTGAGTTCCAAGTCATTGAGGGGCTTGTGATTAGGGGTGGCAAATGGGTGGATGGGGGAGCAAATTGTAATGGGCAGGTCAAACTTGACGCATTGACCAGCCTAGAATCTAGTGAGAAACCTCTAAGATAATTCAAATCCACACGAATTCTGCAATTGCATCTGTCCATCCACTGACAGGTATATTTGGATGGATGTCATCTTGAAACTTCTTGTGCACAGGTGTCTTTGATCCGTGACATATATCGTGGGTGATATATGGATTATCTCATTAATGGATGTCATTTTGAAAATTTGGTTCTTCAAACTTTTATGGGAAGCAGACTCATCTGGAGGATCTTATTCCTATAAAATATCTATTCAATGCCTGCACCAGAATAAACGTGAGTTGAGAAAGTTGTTATAGCAGCTTCTTTAAGGACATTCTTTTGTTCAATTCATTTTGGGGCGCAAATGACACACTTCTTCCAAGGGGATAGGACACGAAAAATAGTAGAGAGTTCACCCTGTTCCTCTCTCTCTCTCTCTCTGTGTGCGCGTGTGCGGGGGGCCACTCCTTCCACCTTTAAGGATTCATTCTAAAATCAAAGATTGATCCATTACTGTGATATTGGAGGCTGAAAGGGTCAGCTGATGGCCAGTCAATTCACCATTTGCTAACATTGTCATTACCAAATTTTAACAATGGTTAGATTGTCATTTAGGATTCCTAGATGGAGATGCGTTGTCCCTTGTTTTTCGTAGATACATTAAGTATGTCCCTTGTGTTGCATAAAGTTTGAAAAATAAACTATAATGCTTATAATTTCAAAATAGTGTGGCTTATTAGAATTCTTATATTATATATAGATATAGATAGATGCTAGACGTCTTGGAATGAGCCCTAAAATGCGTAGAGTCTTGTAGTCGTAGTTCATATTTTAAGAGGCGTGCTAGTATTTTAAACTGTTTGGTCTATTGCACCACCCATCCTTGCAACTCCTGCCTTTCTGCATCACCATTATGATTGACAGATGCTTAACTTTATCATTTCTGTGTCTTACATATATGGATATTAAAAAAATTATGGTGAGAATATTGGCAACAATTTATTTTAACATTATCTGTCAGGTATGTGATTTTGGTCTCTCACGTACCAAGGCAAACACATTTCTTTCATCTAAAACAGCCGCTGGGACGGTAAGTTCTATTTCATTCTTTTGGACATTTTCGTATTTAATTACCTACTTGGCCATTTCACAATCTAAATACGTCTCTGTTATGAACATGAACAGCCTGAGTGGATGGCACCAGAAGTGATTCGTGGTGAACCATCAAATGAAAAATGTGACATATTCAGCTTTGGTGTAATCCTGTGGGAACTAGTGACCCTGCAACAACCTTGGAGAAATTTAAATCCGTCTCAGGTTGTTTTCTTGTCAATGCGCTTTAGATTGTTAGCTAAGCTGTAAATACCATGGACAGAAGAAAATATAAGTGTTCTTATCTATTATGGATGTCGTCATTGCTTTGCTGTTCTTCTATATATATACAGAGTAAAGACTTTGTCTTTTTTTCTTCAAAAGCTTTGACAAAATATTGGATTGAGGTTTCAACATCCACTTGTTTGGCTTGCTATTCTCTTGACAAGCAGTCTTCCGTTACTACAGGTTGTTGCAGCCGTTGGTTTCATGGACAGAAGACTAGAGATGCCGACCTATGTGAATCCCAAAGTGGTTGCCTTGATTCAACTCTGCTGGGCCGTGTAAGTAGAATAAAAAATTAAAAAAAATTAAAAATAAAACAAAATAAATTTTGGAGCAACAGATGCTTGTACTGTGTGTATAAGGTATTTTGAGGAATATTCTGCTTCCAAAAGATGGATAGATAGATCAAGCAAATACTGGGAAAACATGGAAGTATGTCAAAATAGTGAATATCAATGAAAAGTGATTGGCTCTGCTTGCATGATTCTTGGCTTGTCTATCATTTAGATTGGCGTGCCTAAGAATTCTGTCCCTCCTTCTTTTTGTAATTCCATGTTTAATTCACAGATTTACCTCTATCTCCATTATCATTCTGATGGCAACCTGGTTATGTTGTAGTGAACCCTCGAGCCGCCCCTCTTTCTCCTATATTATGAACTTTCTGCAGCAAATGATTGCCGATACTCAAGGGTGAACAAGTTCATGCTGATCTATGTCTCTGACTTTATACAGAAGTAGAACATCGTTTCAAAAGAAATATGTGTGTGTATGTGTACATATAAGATCATTTTTTGGTGATGTCATTTTGATGCTCCTGGTTACCTTTATTGCTCAGGTACTAAGTGGAGCTTTAGTTATTACCTTCAAGTTTTGTTCAGTGTAACAATACTCATTTTAGTTTAAAGTGCAAAATTATTTTTGAGGATAATGTACATTTAATGTAAGTGAATTGAGCTGTTAAACAGCACTTAATTCTTTGACTGACATGGATATTGCCTTTTACACACTCATAAGTATTCTCTCATCAGGTGTTCATCTCCATCTCTCTAATTGTTAATTTTTAGAAGGGTAAAAATTCATGAAATTGAAAGTATTGAAACTATACTATGAACCGTGAAATTCCTCAGACTTTTATATTTTATATTAATATCTATGATCATGATTTATGATTCCATTGGTCTTTGAAGCCTGTCATGTCCCAAGAGCCTCTTTGTTATGGTGTATCACTCTGTTCACATTTGGTTTGCGAGGAAAAACATATCGAAACTAAGCTATTAGTTTGAACAGTTAAGTTACAAGATGATCCCAGAGACAGAGCACGGATCACGTGCAGCCAAGCAAATGTTTGATGTATTTTCTTCTTTTGACATTATTCTGACTGGGACTACATCTTTGCACAGTTCCTCATGACATAGTCATTATCATATGAATGTGATGCGCAGGGATATTAAAAATTACCCCCACATCTTATTTATAAGCCATTTTTAATATATTTTATATACATAAAAAAATTTTTAAATTTTATTAACTCTGAAAAGTAAAATTGCATATTCATATGAAATTTTTTTTCTCTATCCTATAAATAAAACTAATAAATTTTTTTCTTCTACCTTATAAATAGGACGAGAGAAACGATAGTTATTTTAGAATGTGTTACCTCTCATATGAACTCATATATCACTAAACTAAAAATTTAAAACAATTTAGTTTATTCTATACTTTATTATAAGCGACAAATTATTTTATATTATAGTTTATTATTATGTGTATGACAAAATACTTAAAAAAACGCAAATTTATTTATTGAGGGTCCCACAGTTTTCTTTATTATATGAAAATTAAATAAGAAAAGAAAAACTATGTGAAAACATAAACAATGAAATTAAACAACAATTAATAAAGCACATGCACACCAACCAATGCAATGGGAAAAATACGCCTCAACCAGTGGAAGCCAAATTTAACAAGAACCACTAATTTTTTAAAACGTCAACCATGAAAATCCAAACATGCAATATTGTCTGCTACTTTTAGATAATTTGTTAATCCTTTGTCCAAACAAGGTATTATATGACATGGCGTTTCAAATAGATACACTTAAAAGTACATGTACTGACTCATTTTAAACCGCATGTACACCAATGCTCCCAGCTCTTAAAGACGGACATTCAGATCCAGAACATCCATAAATAACACAATCTTGATTGACGCATCAAAGTATTTGAACTTTACATGCTCCTGCCTCACATTTGACATCTGTCAATTCTTGCATCATCTTAAAAAGCGCCCCTTTATTTTTGGTTTTTTTTTGGGGGGAGCCTTTAGCTACGAGTCTAGCTTTGAACAACCTCATTTGCATTAAGCTTAATCATGAATGGCCATTTGCAGTTAATGGGTAAATTTTCTGGCGGTAAGGGCACGAGAGACCATGCTTCAATTCTTTGTGCAGTCGAAAATTCTTCCTCCACACAAGTTTCCCGGTGTGCTTGATGGAGAGGGCTACCAAAACTGATGCTGGTTCGTTGATGACAAGATCCAACTGTAAACGTGAGAAATGGGTCTGCAGATACCAGACTTGGCTAGAGAACATAGGATTAAGAAACATTTACGTTTGAGGATATTTAGACCAGAGATGCTTGAGGCTGAGTTGCTTCACCTGTGGCTAAGGCAAAAAGAACTTGAAGGTATTCTTGATTCCCATTTTTTGCAAGAATAGCTTCTGAACCTGCTACGCACACTTGCAGCTTGTAAACATTTATGGTTGCGAGGATTTGTTGCCTCCATAGAGGAAAGATTTCTATCATTAAGCTTGGTCAATATTGTGATTGAAGATTGCTCCTTCCTTCTAAGAAGTGAACTATAAGCAGATGTTGATCATTCTAGTGCGGTCCACTGAATGCTCCGTAAATGTGTACATAGGTACCTGGCTCCGTTGGTTATAACTTTCTAAGAGAACAGATGCCTAGCTCATAAATGTGATCAACAGATTTCATATCTCTTAACATCAGTCAATAATGTCACCTTAAATAAACACAAAGGTGGCGATGAAAAGTCAACCAGATAAGCAGTTGCAACATTTCAACAAAAAAGGAAAAAAAAAAGAGAGAAGAAAAAAGAGTGAAAAGAAAGAGTGTTAACCAATGTTTTAAAAGCCGGACCGGAAGTTGAACCGGAAAAATCAACGGGTCATGGTTCAATCGGTCGGATCGGTCGGACCGTTTGGTCAGACCGGTGACGCAATAATTAATTTAAAACAATATTATATACATATAATTAGTATATATGAAAAATATCAAATTATTAAATAATTTAGAAATGCATTTAAATAATCTACAATTATAATGAAATCATTGAAAATGGACTAAAACCTTATATATTTAAATTTATGTATGTTTAAAATATTTAATGATATTACAAATTATCAATTCATTCAAATCAAAATATTTTTTTAAAAGATAGACCAAATATCGAAACAAAAAGACTAGCGACTCATGATTTTAACACCACAATATATGAAATTTTCAATGAAATAATACTATATGGTTATAAATAGTCTAAAAATATATTAGGATATTTAAGGGGATCAATTTTTTTATTTTTCTTCTATTTTTTTAAATTTTTTAGTATTTTTTAGTCAGACTAAAAAACCGTCCGGTTTTCTGAAAACCGTTCCGGTTCCCGGTCCAACTCCGGTTTCCGGCTTAATAACGGCTCAACTCCGGTCCAATCCGGCTCAACTATGTGAACGGTTTTTTGGTCCAAACCGAGCCGTTAACGAGTCTGGGTGACGGTTCAACCGATCCGACCGTCCGGTCCGGTTCTTTAATCATTGGTGTTAACGTATTGCATTATGTTACAAGTGAAAAATGGTACTACCATTAGTGTAGTGCAAATTGCCTACAAAGTGTATACTATTATACTAAGGAGAGGAGATAGTATAAACCCAGCTTCTTCATTACATTCCTTCGGAAATTAAGAGAAAGAAGTAATTTCACGAAATTAGTATGAACTAAAATGAGAGATGCTCCATCCATTCACATGTCATCCCTCATTCTCAATTTAAGAGCCATTTATACAGGTTCACATCTTAGCTCTCAAAGAAAGAAAAACTGAATCAAGAATGAAGAGAACTATGCACAAGTAGATTCTACAGTACATCGGAACTTGAAATGTCATTCAAACCAATCGGTAACTCATCCAGGGAAGATTTACACTATAGGAGAATCGATTACCATGATCTAAAGAAGGGTGATGAGAATGAAAATAAGAAGAGCGGCAATGAAAGAATACTTGAGCGCGGCAAGAAGAATGGCCAATGAGATAAAAAGAGTTGCCAGAGAACTTGAACACTTGCCCATGTAAGCAGACCCGTCAAACAAAGGGCCAACACATTGTCAGGATCAGGATCAAGGAGACTCCGCCAGTTGAAATTGAAGAAAGGTCGTCGATCTTCACCCGAATTATCCTTGTCCCCATTTGAAGAAACGCCGTCTTGTTCTGGTTTGTCTTCTTCCTTCAGTTCGTTCGGCCCATTATTGTTCTCTGCGAATACCACAAGTGTAGTGGGTTGTCTGGGGATCAAAGGTTGGGTTTTCAGAAAAGAAGAAGAGAAGGGGGAGAAGTAAGAACGGCAAGAAGGGCTTTGCGTTGAAGCTGGAAAAAATGGAGTAGAGATTGAGGGCTGGTAGAGAGAAGTGAACCCTAGCATGGCTTCCTCATCCAAATGAGGATTGGGTGAGAAAATCAAAAGGTTTTGATTAAAAAACCGGTTTTGGATCGGCGTTTCCCATTGCGAGGGAAAGAAAAAATAGTACTATATGCGTCCGACCACAGTGGGAGTCGAACCCACGACCTTTTGATCCGAAGTCAAACGCGCTAATCCACTGCGCTATGCGGTCTTCGGTGACTTTACTGCCAAAACTTGATATCTACTAACTCCACATATTTCCAATATGTGTAATATAATTGTGAAGACTGTATTATACTATGTGTTCCCACAATAAGTGACATAAAAGGTGTGATAAAATGTACAAGAAGCTACATTTTTCATAGATGATCCCATGCATAGGAAAAGGAACAGTCAAATTGGAATCTTAATTTCTCTAGAGGAACGAGAAGCACAAGTCTTCACAAAAGTCATAAGACCACCGGCGCCTGGACTTTATTGCGATTTGCGAGGCTCAACTTTTGGGCCTCACTTGGTATTTTCATTTTAAAAAAAACAGTTTACTTTTATAAATAAAAGTTATGAATAATATCAACCAGATTGTCTCTAGTGTAATAATTAGTTCTTCATAATATGACAAATCAAAATTTAAATTTTTATTAAAAAAAGTTTTTACATTTAGTGTTGAACATGATATCACACGATATTATTACCTCCTATTCTAATTATAATCCCTTATTTGTAGTTTATAAATAAAATCTTATAATTAGAATCAGAAGCAGTATTATGTGTCATGAAACATTATTTTGCAGTTCCTTTTGCTTTCTTTCTTTCTTTTTATTATTATTTATTTTTTCAGGGATTGGGTTATGGGTGAATAATCTTGCAACAGTTCGTTTGGAAACCTCGTTAACACAAAGGCGGGCGGCCACACGTTGCCGAGTTTGTGACTTGGTTGGTTAGGATCAGGCGAGCTCACGTGCATTTAATTAATATGGTTCCGCCACAGCCAAAATACGGCTATAAGCCGGCATTAACCCACCTTGGGAAAATAAATATATATTTTGGCTAAAAGGATAATACTCCCATTACTTAAATTTTCAATATAAGAATTGTTTAACTAATTTCAATATACTACATCCATTTCAGTCTTTGATATAAGATCTTGTTTGATTTTTATTTTGATCCTAGATATAAGACTTTAATTCACTTTGTTTCTCATATTTATTTATTTATTTCAAGATAGTCTTTCTAATAATAACAGTTCTAGCCAATAAACTTGATTAGCAAGGATATTTTAAGAAAGACAGCACATATTTATTACAAAAAAACTAACTTAATTTATTTTCTTAATCTACTCAAATTAGTTAATTAGTTCTTATGTTTAGGACCAAAGATTGTAATAAATAAGTCAAACAATTTTTTTCTTATAACAAATATGATATGGAAGTTATACCTATACAATATTAGATTATATTATTTTTCATAAATTATGTAAATTATTTTCAGAGAAAATATAAATACGAAAGATTACTGAGATATCATGTTTGAGATAAAATTTAATCCCTACCTAGTTCATATATTAAGAACTAGAGAGACTACTATTCATGAAATAAAATTTTATATTTGGATTCTTTTTGGAAGTAAGAAAAAAATCATCCTGGGGGAATTATTTTACCTTGGATGGTATTAATTAATGATTGTGAAAAAATCGTGGGCTATGGACCTAAGCCTGAGAATTGTTAAAGCATGTAGGCTGCAGCCCATTGCAAGGATTGGTCCCATGTACATGGCCAATTTGGGTTCTCATGGATGAATAAGCAAAATATTAATACTCCTCCAGTCCTAATCATAAGACCCAATTGACTTATTTGAGGAGATTAAAGAAGTAAGTTAAGTTGGTTATTTATAATAAATAAGTGTTGTCATTCCTAAAATATCCTTGCTAATTAAGTATATTAGCTAAAACTATCATTATTAGAAGGATTATCTTGAAAAAAAATGCATAAATATAAGAGACAAAATGAATTGGGTCTTATAATTAGGACCAAATAAAAAGTCAAATTGAGTCTTATAATAAGAACCGGAGGAGTAATATTTTTTTAAAAATTTTTGTCGGCAAATAATATGTCAAATTCTTTTGAAGAAAATAGCAGTGTTCAAGTGCAAATAGAAATACCTAAATGGAGGAGTCAGAGTACAAAAGGGAGGAAAAGACCGTGTGACTTAGAGACCTATAGGCAACCCCACTTGTTTGGCCTGCTTAGATTAAATATCAAACAAGCCATCCCATCAATATTAATGTCTCGCCGACTTTGTAGGTCCTTTAATTTCCATCGAGCAATTCCACCCCACGATCCCATGCTTTTATTTAGCCTCCTCCTTTCCATTATTCTGGTGCTAGTTTTTTATATCTAAAACCCAAAAAAAAAAAAAAGAATTGTGGATTTGGTGTTGGAACTTATTTAGATTGAGATGTTTAGATAACTCTAAAAACACTTTTCTGTAAATTGAGACAAATTTTTTATATATTTACTTTGTATACTGTAAAGTATTTTAAAATCATGTTTTTGTTCTTACCTACACACCCCTAGATATGCTTGGCAGCTCACACATGCTCATTAAAGTGTTTATACATTGAGAAAATATCTGCAAGTCCTTATCACTGCACATTATTTTTAATCAGGTTTTTTTTTACCACACCCTTACTAATTAGGTCTTTGTAATTTTTTCTTCTTTTTATCGCATCTTTTTACTTGCTTTTTAGGTCATTAATTAGGGAAAAAATTATAGAGACTTAGGTTAATTTTCTCTTATAAATATTATAGCAGGTTCTTATATTGATTACAAAATTCAAACGTAAGTTTTATTTTTGTGTAGTGTGAGCCACATCCTTATTGGGTATGCTTAGTAATCAATCCTTGGTTGTAGTAAAAAAAAAAGTGGATTTTAGCTACAGCAATGTGAAAGTAAGAAGCAGCACTTGAATCAACATTTAATCATTTATTGACTTTTTATGTTGCTTTAACAATAGATTTGTTATCTTTCAGATATGTCTTCTTCTGTGTTGATTGTGGGTAATAGTGCTACTTGCTCTATATAATTAAACTTGGAAAGGATTGATAGAAACAAAATAAATAAACAATAGATCTCTCCTTTGGCTCATAAAATATATTGAGGTCCAAAATATTACTCTGCCTTTTGCTTTATAAGTTAGGCTGCCATACCAATTATGTTTCTTTTGTTTTGTTACGTAATACTATCCCCGCTGCTTAATATAAAAATTAGTTGATTAATTTGAGTAGAATAAAAAAATTAGTTGAAGTAGTTATTTCTAATAAATAGATATTATATTTTATAAAATATCTTTACTAATTATGTGTATTAATTAAACCTATCATTTGATAAAATATCAAACATGTGCAACTACTATATTAGGGCTACCTTGAGAAAAGATTAATAAATATAAGAGACAAAATAAATTAGAATCTTATATCTAGTACTCATCTGATTCTAAATATAAGATTATTATACTAAGATCTTATATTTAATACTCCTCCGGTTCTAAATATAAAACCCTTCCGATTCTAAGATCTATATTTAGAATCGGAAGAGTACTAGATTAAAAGTGAAACTAGTTGTTGCGGTAAGAGAAATAAATTATAATTTGGTAGGACCATGGACACTATACCTGCGACAGGGAACGAGGACAAATTTGATACGGATGAGACTGGCAGTGGTTGGCCGGTGGAATTCGCACGTCTGATGTTATGATGAAAGGTCTTATGATGTTGTGTTTTTTATCAAAAGTTGTTGCGATGTTATTTTACTAGGTTTGAAAATAAATCATACACTTCTTCTAATTAGGTTCGTTTCATACACAAAAGCTAAGAATCAAGCTCTCGACTGGTCTGTTTTTATAATTAGACTTTTATTACATACAAAATACTCCTTCGGTCCTTAATATAAAACCTATTTAACTAATTTGATTAGATTAAGGAAGTTAGATAAATTAGTTAATTATAAGAAAAGTGACACATTTTTCCTAAAACACCATAATCATCTTTCTTAATACCCCATCTCCCTCTTCTACTTGATTATAGTTGAGGAAATATCCATAGGAGTAATTTAGAGAAAATTGATAAATATGAGAAATGGGTCTTATATTTAGGACCAAAACCAACTCAAGAATTGGTCCTATATTAAAGACCGGAGGAGTAGCTGATAATTTAGAATTCCGGAAAATATATACTCGTATTTCTTAACAATGAAAAATAGGTGTAATTTGGACTTCCATGCCTTGAAGACAGAACAGAGTCTTTTTAAAAATAATACTATCTCTGATCCTTAATATAAAACTAGTTGATTAGTTTTGATAGATTAAAGAAACTAATTAAGTTAATTATTTATAATAAATAGGTGTTGTTTTTTTTAAAATATTCTTAATAATCAGATATATTGGTTAAAATACTATTATTATAAGGATAATCTTAAAAAAAAAAATATAAGATAAGTGAATTAAAATATTATATTTAATATTAAAATAAAATTAAACAAATTTTTATATTAAGAATCAGAATTAATACTACATCCAAAGTTCCCATGATAATGAAGCGAAAAGGAGAGTCTTGTTCTAACAAGTTCCCATTGCTTTAAATGAGGGAGGGGGCAAGCCAGCACACAGTATTACATAGGAGTATTTGCAGCTGTGGGAGGATTCGGAAGCCCTTAAAATGCGTGGCAAAACAGGTCAGTTTTGGATTTGTCAATATTGTGTGCGCATTAAAGTAAGAAGCAATAAAATAAATACTATCATTTGATATAAAAATTTGTTTGATTTTCATTTTAATTTTAAATATAAAATTTTATTTGTAATAATAATAGTTTTAGTTAATACAATATATTAGTGAGAATATTTTAATAAAAATAATATCTATTTATTATAAATAATTAACTTAACTAATTTTAATATGTTTAAATTAATTAACTAATGTTTATATTAAAAATGAAGCATATAAAGTTATAAACACTCATAAATGTCCGGCAAGGTGTTGACTTTTTTTGGATTTCTCCCTCCGGTATCCCACTTCCTTTAGATGCACACTAAATCCGGAATCATCTCAGATGAGACTTTCCCGGATCGAATCCATACACTGGTGGTACGTGGCGTCTTGCCTTCCCTTTAGGCGGACCAACCCTCGCAGGCGGCAAGGTGTTGACCTTAAGCACATACAAGGACAGAGCAATTACTGCCACTCCAGGGGCGTCTCAAAATTCAGAATTGACTGACGAGGACTCCATTTCTTTTGCTTTTCCTCGCGTCATTGACCCTGTATTTGGTGCGAAGGAAATGGAAAAGAAAAACAAAAGAAAAAAATTCTAATAAACTTGATTTAAAAAGTAAAAGAAGGGGATTTTTAAATTTTCAATAAAACTAAAATATAAGATAAAAAATAACAAAAATTAATTAAAGATTTTTAACTCTATATTTTCAAATTTTTAAAATAAACCTATTAAAAAAAATTTTCTCCTTTCCCCATCCCTCGATTTTTCTCGTAGCAAACGGACCTCCGGACACCTAAATCTGTGAGCCCCATCATTTGTCCTCTCATCTCATAATTTCGCCTTCAACTAAAAGCAGTTGGCTGCATTCAATTTCGTCACCATCACCCGCCATTTTCGTCAACGTCATGCTTTCTCCTGTCAAAATTGTATTACCTCTTGTATTGATTATAAAAGCTAATTAAATAATTTAAAAAAATTAAAAAAGAGAGTTAAGTTAGTTATTTATTATATATGTTGTTTTTTTAAAATATCTTGTTAATCAAGTGTATTGACTAGAACTATTTTATTAGAAGGACTATCTTGAAAATAAATAAATAAATATTAGAAACAAAATAGATTGAGATCTTATATTTAAGATCAAAATAAAAATCAAATAAATATTATATTAACAATCGGAGGTAGTACATTTATTGTGTATTCCTTTGACAAGAAATATATTAACAAAATAAATGGAACCAAAAATATCAATTTCACACGTATTTAGAGAATAATAATTTTAAACTTAACTTGATATGATAACGCAACCTCTTTCACCCTCTTCAAAACAAATTAACTGACGTTTGATTTTAATCTTCAGCTACGTTTATAGCTTTAGATTAGACACAGGCCAATTCTGACGCTTCAGAAGTATTTTTTCGAGATAAATTTTTTTATATATTTATTTTGTACATCATCAAAACACGACTATAATTTTGATTTTATCTAAACATTTTTTTTAGTCTGCTAGGCAAAGATGCCATTCATATTTCACAAAGATGTGAGTTTGACTATCAATGACCTCATTGATGCTATCCGTAAATAACTCTCAAGTGATTTTCAAACCTTCAAGGGTGAGCAAAAGTAAGTTTTGAGCACCTAAATCACCGGAATTTTTTCTTAAAAAATAGCAAACTCATATATCTATATATATATATATATATAAAAGAAATACCATGACTCGCAAATAATAAAACAAAATCTTAGGGAGGAAAAAAAACAAGATAAAAGAAAGGGGCTCCATCCCATTATGCAATTATTTCTGCCCATAAGTGTATTTTTTATATTATCTTCTCCTGAAATAATTGTATTAAATGAAGCTCTTCCAGATCTTTTATAAACTTGAAATTTAGAAAAAGGTATGACTCACATTATAAACCTCAATTTGATATTTGCTTAAAATTTAACAGTGAATGTGTAAATTTGCTTCAGAAGTTTTCATTCAGGAATGTTAGGCATTCGAAAAATTTTCAGAACAAATTTATCTTGAAAATTTAAAATCGTAAATATATTATCCTACTTGTCATTAAAAATGTTAATGGTCAACTATTTTAACAATTAACATTATTCAGTAAAAAATAATATTGTTACGATTTTAAATTTTCAAAACAAAATTTTTTTTCAAACATATTCTAAATACTTAGAACTCTTGAGTGAAAATTTCCTTAACAAATTTGCATCTTAACCCAATATTTAATGCAGTTTTTTTTTCAATTTTGTCCTCAATTATTTATTTTCTCCCCCTTACCATATTCTCTTATAAATTTTTTCACATATTCTTTTAATAAAATTATATTTTTAACCTATTTATTGTTTTTAAAAAAAATATTAACTCACTAATCGTTATTCTTGAATTAATTATTTGAAGGGAACAGTAAAGAGCATACAATTAGCCAACATCCATGCCCCCGCAACTGATTAACTCAACCCTCTATTACACCCTCGGCACAATTTCCTACCTTCACGTTTGCCGTAGGAAAACAGTTAGACTGTACTCTACTTGGCTTCGCAACCACCACTGTCTATTTTGGTGGGCACAGTGGCACCTTTTGAGAGTGGCTTTAATTAATCTCACCAGCAATTTCATGCTCCTTCCATTTTTATACCCTCTCCTTTACTTCATCCTCCATCTCTTCCTTCACTTTCTTCCTCATCTCCTTTTCAAAAATGGCAATCCTCTCTTTTTTAACCTCTTCTTCTCCTCTTTCTTCCTCCTCCTACCACCTCATCCTCACCCTCTTGGCTTTCCTCTTCTCTGGCCTCATTTTCTTGTTCACCCACAATCCAAAAAGCTTAATCTTCCTCCAGGTCCCCGTGGATGGCCTATTGTCGGGAATCTATTTCAAGTGGCTCGTTCTGGGAAGCCCTTCTTTGATTATATTGATGAACTCAGAGCAAAATTTGGGCCAATCTTCACCCTCAAGATGGGTACAAGAACAATGATCATCCTCACTGATGCCAAGTTGGCTCATCAAGCTCTGATTGAAAAGGGTCAAGTTTATGCCACTAGGCCTCCCGAGAACCCTACAAGGAACATCTTCAGTGCCAACAAGTTCACTGTGAATGCAGCAGTTTATGGCCCAGTTTGGAGATCACTCAGAAGAAACATGGTGCAGAACATGCTTAGCTCAAGCAGGATCAAAGAGTTTCGAAGTGTGAGGGATAACGCAATGGACAGACTCATCAGTAGGCTCAAAGCCGAACGAAGCAGAGGCCAATGATGGGGTGTTTGGGTTCTCAAGAATGCAAGGTTCGCTGTGTTTTGCATACTTGTAGCGATGTGTTTGGATTCGAGATGGATGAAGAAACAATAGAGAAAATAGATCAAGTCATGAAATCCGTTCTCATCACCTTGCACCCCAGAATCGATGATTACTTCCCAATTCTGAGCCCTTTCTTCTCAGAACAGAGGAAGAAGGCTTTGAGTGTTCGTAAGGAGCAGATTGAGTTCTTAGCCCCAATCATTGAACAACGAAGAAGAGCAATCCAAAATCCAGGTTCTGACCACACAGCCACGTCGTTTTCCTACCTAGACACCCTCTTCGATCTCAAAGTTGAAGGAAGGAAATCCGGACCTAATAACGCAGAATTGGTCTCACTCTGCTCGGAGTTCCTCAACGGCGGAACAGACACCACAGCGACGGCCGTAGAATGGGGAATCGCACGGCTCATAGCGAACCCACAAATTCAACAAAAGCTGTTCGACGAAATTACTCACACAGTCGGATCCAAAAAGGTAGATGAGAAAGACGTCGAGAAAATGCCATACCTGCAAGCCGTAGTGAAAGAAATCTTGCGCAAGCATCCTCCGACGTTCTTCACTCTCACGCACGCAGTCACAGAGCCAACCACACTCGCAGGATACGACATCCCTATCGACGCAAACATCGAGATCTTCACTCCAGCCATCGGAGAGGATCCGAAGCTATGGTCCAACCCGGAGAAATTCGACCCGGACAGGTTCGTCACCGGCGGCGAAGACGCAGACATAACAGGGGTATCCGAAGTGAAAATGATACCGTTCGGCGCCGGAAGAAGGATATGCCCTGGATTGGGTATGGGAACAGTGCATATTCATTTGATGATGGCTAGAATGGTGCAGGAGTTCGTGTGGGAAGCGTACCCGCCGGGGAAGAAGGTGGACTTCACCGGGAAATTGGAGTTCACGGTGGTGATGAAGGAAAGTATCAGAGCTAAGATCAGGCCCAGAAGCTGAAAAGTGAAAAGTTGTTATTTACGCGTGTGATATGATTTATATCTTGTTTGTGGTTTTTCTTTTAAAACAATACAATTTCAATCTAATATTATATATTTATGTATATTATCTATTTCTTCTTAATCATAAATCATAAGAACTGTTTTTTTTGGGATGTTTTTTGAGACCGTGATAAATTTAACTAATTCTAAGGGTCATGTGCTTTTTACGTAAATTCTAAACGTCCTTCAAATAATTATTTTTTTGAGCAAAGTCCTTAAATAATTCTAAGGGTCATGTGCTTTTTACATAAATTTAATGTATATCACTTAAATAATTACTCTTCCGATTCTTAAATAAGACTTATTTAACTAATTTGATTAAATTAAAAAAGTTAGGTAAGTTAGTTAATTGTAAGAAGTATGACATGTTTTTCTTAAAACACTGTAATAATCTTTCTTAATATCTTTTTTCCTTTTCTACTTGATTATGGTTGAGGGAGTATCCATAGGGTTAATTTAAAAAAATTATAAATATGATAAACAAGTATTATATTTATTGCTAAAATTAACTTAATAATTAGGTTCTATATTAAAGACGGGAGGAGTAGTCTAATAATGTGGATTATAAATAGGAATAGGAAGAAAAAATAATTTAATGGGAATGGTTCCACTTTAATCAGATGAGAACAAGTTACTAGAATTCTCCGGTTAAATTTTAATACTTTGTATTTCGTTATAAATAAGAAAACATATCTCAAGAAGTTTGATGGGGTAAAGTTATGATAAATATAAGCAAATAGATTGATTTTTTTAAAATGGAAATATAACAAAATATTTGTCATCAATTTTTGTGATTATTTTATTTTATTTGTCATCTATTTATGTATACGTATTTTATCTTTTCAAAATAGTTCATAACAAATATTCGCCATTTGTACGGTGAATCTAGAGAGCAGAGAGTTGATTCTTTGATTCCAAGGTCTCATTAATTTGGTGAAAGCAACGCTTTCATGGAAGGAACCTCGTGAAGAGTGTGAGCTACGGACGTGTCACGCCGCAGCATATATAAAAAGGCTGAACTTTATAATAATAATAATAATTTTATGTTGTGGTACAATATAAGATCATGAAAAAATCTCAAAAAATAATTGTTAAATTTTAAAATAATAAATCAGAAATTATTATAAAAATATGTTGTTATTTACTTTTTGAATGTAATTATTTTCTTTACAAATTTAGTAATCAATACTGATTTAGAATTTTAAATTTCCAGTTATTTTTTTGAAATTTTTCCTAAAATCATTCTCATCTCGCTTTACACAATACTTTTTCAAAATATATGATTTATTTGTTTAACTAAATTATTTTTAAAAAGAAATATATCGATATTCAGCATCAATGACATAAATACTGTTTTTATTTTTATGACGTTAAAAGTATGGAAAATATTATAAAAAAACTAAGAAAGTATGATTTTCATGAGTTTTTTTAGAGAAAAGCATTTTTTTTAAAATTTTGTAAATAAGCACTAACAAGAAATTTAGTTTAAGTATTGAGATGCAAATTCCACAACGAATTAGTTTTAACTTATAGTCATTTTTTCAATCATATACTACATCCGATTCTAATTATAAGATATTATTTACTCTATGTGAAAACTTATTTTACTGAAAACTAAATTTCAGGAGTTTTTAATGATATATCATTTGCAAGATTTAAAATTGTTTTGAGAGACTCATAACCCCTGAAATTAATTGAAAAAAGCCTAAACTAATTATTCTTTACTAACATTTTAACATGTTATTAACATGTCAATTATAAGTATTACACTGGTTTTTTCACTTTATTTCATATGTAACATGTTAATAACATGGATATTTAATGCGTTAACCTCGAAATATTTCATATTATGTTGTCTTTGTATTCATTTTAATGTATTGATTATGTGATTAATATTTGTTCAAGGTACTGTTAAATACTACCTTTGGTATTTACTATAAGACCTTATTTGACTTTTATTTTGGTCCTAAATATAAAACCCCAGTCTATTTTGTTTCTAATATTTATGTTTTTTTTTAAGGTAGTCCTTCTAATAATAGTAGTCGTAATCAATATAGTTGATTAGTAAAGATATTTTAGAAAAGACAACACATATTTATTACATATAACTAACTTAACTTATTTTCTTAATCTCTTCAAATTAATCAATTAGATCTTATAATTAAGACCGAAAGTAGTACTCCTCCAATATTAATATAGGACCTAATTGTTGAGTTGGTTTTGGTCCTAAATATAAGACCCATTTCTCATATTTATCAATTTTCTCTAAATTACCCTTATGGATACTCCCTCAACCATAACCAAGTAGAAGAGGGAGATGAGATATTAAGAAAGATAATTATAGTGTTTTAGGAAAAATGTGTCACTTTTCTTATAATTAACTAACTTACCTAACTTCCTTAATCTAATCAAATTAGTTAAATGGGTTATATATTAAGAACCAAAGGAGTATTAAATATGGATATACTACCTCCGATCCTAATTATAAGACCCAGTTGACTTATTTGAAGAGATTAAGGAAGTAAGTTAAGTAAGTTATTTGTAATAAATAAGTGTTGTTATTCCTAAAATATCCTTGCTAATTAAATATATTGGCTAGAACTATCATTATTAGAAGGATTATCTTGAAAAAAAATGCATAAATATGAGAGACAAAATGGATTGGGGTCTTATAATTAGGACCAAACAAAAAGTCAAACGGGATCTTATAATAAGAATCGGAGGTAGTATCTTATAATAAGAATTCGTCTCTTAGTTTGTTACGTCACAATCAAACCCCGTCGGCCAGATTGTGGAAGCAGCAGTGCTGCTACAGTTGGGGGTGATGGGGGAAAGAACTCACTGACCGCAATTTTCGCCGTCCCACATGCCTTCCCAGACACCATTGCATTTATGTCCCTTAACGGTATCACACCCGTCTGCGTGATGAGACTCACCACGTCGCCATTTGAATTTTCCTGCCCTATCCACCACAGTGCACGTGGAGTAAGGAGCAACCATGTATGTATGTGAACTGAAATGGAAAATACATTTAAGGAGAAATTGAAGGCACTAAAGAAGATATTTAATTATAAAAAATCCTAATAATAAGTGATTGGGATTGCCAATTATTGACTTTTGAGTAATTGTATCTCCCCAATTATTTAACTTCCTGCTGTTATAAATGCAACAAAACAAAATTGAGGCCAGGTTTATATTGTTCTTTTTTTTTTTTTGGGGGCTCTCCTGTTGCAAATATGGACCAAAATTAACTTTATATTATAATTCATATTTAATTAATCAGGTTATAATCTTAAACCCAACCACCAAAATTCGGTTCAGTCCAAACTGATTAAAAGCTGTAATATACCCTTTATGGACCACTTAAATAGCCTAGTAGGTCAGATGAATGGCAATGCAAGTGAGAGTGGAGCTCCAACTCTTCAATAAACATGAAATATCCAGGAGGAAAGATCACGAAAGGAAACTGAGAGTAAATATTACTACCTCCGATTATGAATATAAGAGTTAGATAAGGAACTCACTTTGATTCTAAATAGAAGATTTCAGTCCATTTTGCTTCACAAATTTATAAATCCTCTCTTAAAGTACATAACAAGATGGCTGCTAATTAAGAAGTAGTTCTAAGGCAATTAATTAAAAATCGTCAGTAACATTTATGTGAAGCTAAGACTTAAGCAAATTTAGATTAAAAATTATCTGACTGCGTTAATAATTTCAACAACAACAAAAATTACATGATTCAAACTATAAAATGATTTATATTAAAGAGAGTTGAGTTTGAGAGTTTTCAAGAAAGAAGACAGTGAGACAACAAAAGATCTATACTATATATACAGCAAATCAATTAAAATTAAGAACAAGAAGCGGCCCCCCAGCATATCATCATATTTTACTACAACTAAGAAGCATATATAATAACTCTACCTCAATTTCGTGTTCAGGCCACATTAGCTTAAAGGGATTGATGGGCTCTCTAAATGCTTCTTTTCTGCATCTTTCATGGACTGATCAACATCACTTAAATTGGTAACATTCTCTATAGCAACCGTTCCACCCCCTTCAGCTGCACAATGATCCTCTTGTATATCAGGGTTTCTTGATGATAACTCATTATTAGCCATCATACAGTGATAAGGATGAGCCTCAATAGATTCCACACCAAAATTGGATCGAACAACGGCGCTGAACAATGGTTGCATTATGCGTTTCCTCTCGGATGATTTGCGCAATGAGATTCGACAAACTGGGCATGTTGAATGTTGCTGCAGCCATAGGTCTATGCAGGTTGCATGGAAGAAGTGTCCACAATAGGGGAGGATGCGTAGTACATCCTCACCTTGGTATTCCGATAGACAAACTGTGCATCTATACATCAACAAATACAAATGTTCATAAGAAAGACATAATTAGCAGAGAATGCCCCAATCTACAAGGCTTTTAATAAATCCAAAGTCACCAAAAGTAAGAAATAAGAAATCATATTGTGATATCAGCACAGGTGCAGTAAGTGGACAAAAAAGATTATGATATCAAACTCTATTCAAGAGACTGCTGATGAACAATAGTCCAAATCCAGCTGGTGTAAAAACATTATCTGTACCATGAAGAATAAACGAATCAAAACATACTTTCTCTGAAAAGCATACCGTAGAAAGATTTTTCTCAGTTATTCAAGGAGCAAGTGGGCTCCCCCTCGCTGATGTGAACATCAGGTAAAAACCAGACCATTCTAAGCTCTTCATTATGCAAAACTGAAGAACAACCACCAGTTAAGAGAAAAACGCCATTTTTGTCAAAGTGGGGCAGAAAGAACATGGATAATTCTTCACATCCTTGGCTCAAGTCACAACAGTTATAATATCTCCAACTAAGGGAATAAAGTTAAAAATGGTGGATTTGAGTCTTAGAAGGACATGAATTGGAAGGGCACTGATAGCCGATGATGCTCATACCAAGATACTTATGTTCCTTTTTCCTAACTTCTTCTACTTGCGATGCTAAGATAATCCCAACTTTTCCCAGCTTAACTAAAAGTATTTTTGTTGATAATTCAAATAGGAAACAGTAATTTCCAAAAGCGTGCTGAACTTTTCCCTTGTAAAACTGCGACTTCACATAGAAGCAGAAAGAGCAGAGAGAATCGAATATATATCATCTATCTTTCCCCGGCAGAGGACTGACTTTGTCAATCAATTAACAGATTAACAAGGGAACACACATATAGTATTATCCAAACTCATGACATAGATGGCCATAAACCCAGAGAGTGCATTTCATTCACTCACACAAGTCCTTCACTGACTACGGTTCCTAGCAATGTTCAGAGTTGACTTCATTACCAAAGCCAGTCTCAATTTTTATTTTTCAAATGAAACGACCAACGAGTAACGTATACTCTGAAATCAACTTTGTTCCTGATTTTGAAACAAATTAATAGGACTAAATCTAATCTTCAAGCACCAAGCAGTACTTGCCAAGTCAATATATAATTATCCATTGTTCATGCCCCTTCCTATATTAAAGAGTGCGCATGGGAAAAAAACATCGACACTAGAGATGATGATAATATTTCAAAAACAGAGAAATGAACATACTGAGAATTTTCTGCAGCAGCAAAGCATCCATCACTGTACTTCTTCGTCGGGAAATTCGCTACTGCTATGGGTTCAAGACCATGAAATCCTCGCTCCAGCTGAACACGGGAAGATGTTCAATGAATAAATCCTCAGAGCAAATGAAATGCACTAAATCGAAATAGAGCACTGTGATGAAAGGGCAAATTCATAAAATGCAATTAAATTACATGATTTTATCAAACAATTGAACGATACAACTTAAGAAAAATAAACACATTACAAACAGAGAGACAAGAGGTTGAAACAACGCAAATCGATGCTTACCAGACTGAGATTGGATCTGGAAGCAACAAGGAGGGATCGGCGAGAAGCATTTAAGTGAATTCGAGCACAGATGAGTCTAGTGCAAACGAAAACGATAAACATAGTGCTCACCGCAAATCCAATCACAGTCATCACCAAGTTAACCCCAGAAGATATCATAACGACCAAAATTTCCCAATCAAACCCCAAATTCAAATTCGAAACGAGAAACCGGCGAAACCACACTAACACATACGAGCGATCACGTCCTTCATTGTTTCAAAAAATCAGACAACCAATTCCAAGTACACGACGAAGTAGGCCCCTTGGTAGCCCAGGTGTCATCTTCTAGTGACACCCAGTGGCGAGCGAAAACGAAGTAAATCAAGAAGGGGTTGTCAATCACACAGAATCTTTTTTCCCTCTGAGGGAAAGCTTGAGAACTGAAAGGAAACAAAGGAGGAAGCAACTGTTGTATTGAATGGTGAAACTGAAAAGGTGAAGCCTAGAAAGTGGAAGTGCCATGGAAGTGAGGAAGTGAAGTGGATGGGACTGAGAAAGGACAGCGTTGGATTGGGAAGATGGAGAAAGGTGTCATTTTGATGGATGCAGATTTGGAGACCCCTTTATTAGAATATAAACGGAGGGATAGAAGAATCATAATTGGGAGCGATGATGCCAGATATTTTGATTTTTTATATACCTTTCCCCTGTAATATTTTAATTAAATATAATATATAGAATTTAAATAAGATTAATTAATTGGGAGCAATGATATTTTACTTAAAAAAATTAATTTGGGAAAATATAATTAGAAAAAAAATTAATATAATTTTTGGTCCCTTGAATTTGTTTTTGTTTTTGTTTTAATCTCTTAAATTTTAAATAATAAGTTTTAATCCCTCAAAAATAAAACGATCTAAATTTTTATTAAAATATAAGGTTCAATATTTTAAATAAAAAAATTTAAATGACTGAAATTTATAATTTATAATTTAAAAATCAGAATGAGAATAAATAAGTTATCCTGACCCTTGAGAAAAAAGAGGATTTTGTAGCACTCAGACCAAAGCATCGTACACATGTCTTATCTGTGACCCACGTGTTAAGGTTTCCCCACTGTCATTATTGGGAAAATGACACAGAGCACCGCATTGGACTTGATGGATTCATGCCGGAGAAGGGTGTCCAGAAATTCGTTATCGTTTTGATTTAATTAGAACACAACGCTACTACCCAATCTTCATAGTTTTTAACGGTTAAATTATGACACCTACGTTCCATCCAATTTAGGTTCAAAAATTAACTAACAGTCAAATCAAAACTATACGATCTAAATTGTACTGAGCTAAAAATTAAAAATGGGTTATAATTGAATCAAAATTGTAAAAATTAAAAGATTGATTTTTAAAAAAATTAAATGAAAGTTTATATTTTGAAGTTGGAAAATTAAAAATTGGAAGAAAAAAAGATTAAGCAAGCTAGGCTTTGATTTGCTAGCTAGAAAGTCATTAATTAAAGACTGTTTATACTAATCAGACCAAACTTCATTATAAGTAAATAGTAATTACTTTATTACCAAGGAACCCCTTAAATGGCATTATTTAAACAGTAGAAAAAGACAGGTAGTTTTCTTTTTTTGTTACAAAAGACAAAATGATATACATATATATATGTATAAAGCTTTAAACAGAGTACTAAAACATAAAAAACTTAAGCTATGTTCTATAAAATAAGAAAATACAGCTTAAAAGAAAGAATATGAACATCATGAAGAAGAGCTAGAATTTATTGCCATGTGACTGATGAAACTTGATGTTCGTGAGCAGTTATAATATTAAAGGAGATTTTTTTTACCCAAATAATGTGCAGATTTAAATGATTTTTTGGTTAAAATAAATGAAGACAGAGGTAGTTAAGCTTCAGAACTTTATGGATTACCAAAACTAGGATTACACATAACTTTTAGATTCCGCTTGATATAAAGTACTGAAAATAAGGGATAAGAATTGAGATTGTAATTGAGAAAAATTATTAAAAAAATATTTAGCATGAATAATTTACCTATTATATGGGATTAGGCAACCTATTGAAATAGGATTGGAAAATATCACATCCTACCATAGTATTTTTCAATCCCACGTATATGGGTTTGTCTAATTCATGTAATAAGAAATTTTTCATGCTAAATATGCTTTTAACAAGGTTTTTCAATCTTAATTACAATCTGTATCTCTTATTTTTAATGTTCATATCAGACGGAAGTTTTATAACCCTGAATCCAATGCCAAAACAACCTCAATACCCTCGATCCCAATTCTTTAGGCTGGCTTCAGGACGAATGGATAGATCATCATAATCCAAATTCTCAAATCTAAGGGACAACGTAGGGGGATTTTATCAACAACAAAAAGATGTAGTTAAGCAATATCAAAATCAGATAGCTTATGTTATTCAACTCCTCGGTATTTACAAAAATAAATGTCTATGATATATTTATAAAAAAAAGAATCAAATAAGGACTTGTTGAGCGCACACAATACTATGCATATATTGTTTTCCTCCTCATCTCACAAGCATCAATTCAGCAATCAACCAATAACTTTATAATCTAGCAATATAAAGATTTCCTGATACCTGAAGGTTACAAACTGAATCCTATTTATAATCTCAGAAGTTTAGTAAGCTTGTGGCCTTATCTTCCTTTAACATCCTTACCGCCGCTAGCAGTATTTCCCTTGTCACCAACGTTGTCATTATCTACAAGAACGGTTCTCACCTTAAACCGATCCAACTTCAAATCAGAACCGCCAGCAAGTGACCGTTGGCCCACGCTCAAACTTCTCTGAATCGTGTTCACATTGTGCTTCGATTTGATCCCAGAGAACAAGGCTCCGATTTTGTTGAACAGTTCCTCAAATTCCCCTAGAAGCCCAGAAGGAACAATCTTCTGAAATGTCTCTTCTCTTCGGTAATACAGATGCCTGAAGAATTCCAGCAACCTCATAATCCTCGGATCAGCGGATTTTCCTGCCTCTGTCTGAAATCCATAGTACTGATTGCACATGTCCCCGAAATCATTCTTGAGCATGCCGCTAGGACTTTTGTCAAACAGTTTCGCTGCAATAGGTGGCATTGCTTGCTTGTGAGATTTTCTTGCTTCTTTCAATCCTTCTACGGACGTACAACTCTTGGGATTAATGGGATTTGAAAATCTGAGGGAGAGTTTTGGTCTTGATATGTCAAGCCTATGTGCAAAGATTTAACCTTTGAGCTGTGTTTATATAGGGAGATGGAGGGGTACCGTAGTGTGCAAGCTTGGAAAAAAAACCTTACAGAAGAATTTGCAGCCATCTTCTTTTTATTTTTCAAGAAGAATCTTAATAGATGCTGAATACTCAGATTTGCTGGATGACGGCAAAAAAACGGGTGTTTTTGAAAATTTGACTTGTCGTAGATCAAGGAAACAAGGAAACAATAAACTCTGATGAGACTTGTAATTGTTACTTGGAGATGTGGGTTACTTGCAGATTTAGGACTTTCTGTCACTGGAAACTTCGACGTTAGACGTTATCTATGCCATACATTTCTTTAAAAGAAATGTCTAAAAGGATAAACTCATATTTCAAACAACGATTTGCTGTGTTTGGGTGACACCCAAACCATGGTTTGGGGACCTAAACCATGGTTTGGAGAATAAATCACCAAACACTCACTCAAAAACCAAAACCATGGTTTTAAAAAAAAAAAAAAATTTTATTTTGGGAGAAAAAGAGAGAATGTAAGAGCCTATAGGATATGTATCTTGTTATTTTTTTATAAAAATATTAATCTTATATTTATAAATATATATACATATTAATTAATTATTAATTATATTATCTTATGTATTATTAATTATGTTAATAAAAATATATTATTAACAATTTATTCCTTCAAATTAAAATATATCATAAAATCTATTTTTTTGTAATTATCATATTAACTTATGTCTTTTTTTTAGTAATTGTATATATAAAAAGTGCTTCTGATAACAACTATTCAAACACTCTCACTTCTCAAAATCACTTTTTCATAAAATATATTCTTTCCAGAATCTATTCTCCAGAATCACTTTCCAAACTACAGTTTGGTTTCATCCAAACACACGCTGTTTTCTATCGTAATTTCTTTTACTCACAAGGGATTAAAGACTACCCTTCACTGACAGTGTATTGAGAGTGAAAAATATTTCCTTCACTTTTATATGTAAGAGTTGCATAATAAATTTGCATATATTAAAAAACGATTAAGGTGTAAATTTATTTTATAAATTTTTGCTCAAGCGCAATGTTATCTGAAGGTTGAGGATTTAAAATTGCCCCGAAAATGTCAAAATAGAGCAATGTTGCCTTTTATTATTCAACGTCAATTTTTAACTACTGATGTTAGTTTTTTTTTTAAAAAAAGATAGGACAATATTGTTGTGTTTTGAAACTTTTGAGTGACATTGAATTTATTAAAAAACTTTCAAAGCAATATTATTGTTGAACCAAAAGTTTTTATACAAATTTACACGTTAATCCTTAAAAAATTTAGTTAAATTAATTATTTATATCAAATGTTTATATTTATAACAAAAACAAACTCTTCAACTAGTTCTCATATTTAGAATTGAATAAGTACAGTTTTTCAACTAGTTTTTTGCCCTATAGACAAGAGTTGTAGGGTTATATACAAGAATTATAAATCAAGTTCTTAACCATAATCAAAGTAGCTAAGTCTTTATTTCTCAAATTAATCAGACTTAATTAATTAATTAGAAGCTGATGCTTTTATTTGGAAGATGATACCTTCAAGGACTTCATGTCAACTCACATAATGATTCAGGAGGAAACTTTCAAGGTATATTAAAAAAAATGCTTATGCTTGAGCCCGAAATCTTAAAGTGCAAAAGTCCCGATGATCCTCTCGTAGTTTTTAAACTTGCATATTCATTTTAAATTGATGTCAAACTGTAAATATTATTAAAAGCAAAATGATGGCGAGAACTAATTATAATTATAGTTTCATTTGTATATTTTTGGGGCGCCACGTTTTACAAATAGCAGAACACAAAAGCTTTTAAGGACCCATTTGGTTAGAGGCAAAAAAGGATGGTACTGTAATGTTACCATAATGGGTAAATAGGCCTGATGACCATTACCAACTATTTATGTATTCAATCAAACGGACCCTAAGTTTTTCATCCAAGCACTTTCCCTTTACAAGAAATAATACCCATTTTTCGACCCAAAAAAAAAAAACAAAAATTACGTTTTATGGATTTCCCAATGAGATGTTCCACCTGAAACGGTGGACATATGAGAATAGTTACATTCATAGTTGTTTTTCTTTTCTTTTTTTTTGCAGATACAGGAATCCTTTTATTCAAGACACTGTTAGGCATTAAATATGGATACTTTTCCCTGCAAAGATTCAAACCGTGCTTCACCACATTATAAGAAATTAATCCCTTCTACTGGACTTAGTTACATTCATAGTTGTTTTTATCTTGTGAAAATGTTGACAAAGTTAAAAGAAAAACAATTGGGCTAATATTGGATGGGTCATAAGCCCCAGTGGGGATAAAAATGGGAAATGGAGATAGACCTCCATAAATGAAAGATGAGTGATCCACCAGGGTTTAGATTCCAAAGAGATCAAATAGGGTCCTTTTTCAAGTGTCCTCTTCCCAAGCAACTATAGAGAATACAAATATTCATTCACCTTATTAACAATACAACCATTACTTCAACAACGTGGGTGACGTAGAAGTTAGCAACCTAGAGGAACCACAGACCTTCTAAATCCTATCTATACATGTTTTGTCTTGCATGATCATCATATAAAGGGAAGTGGCCTGCAGGAGGATTCCCAACTGGTCTACTCGGATAAGGTCTTGAAAGTCCATCGCTGAAGGG
>NW_021637905.1:0-67754 GCF_004799145.2 Neltuma alba | reverse complement strand
AAAGCAACTGAATAGCATTCATCTCATTCTTCTCAAGAATATTAGAAAGTATGGATTTACAATTAATAAATAACTACTATAGCTATCAGCATTCTTGATCATCGAAAGTTTTTATATAAGCTTCAAGGTAAGCAGCAAATCAACATTTTCTTTTCTCCAGAACACGTATTAGATGCAAATAAAAATGAAAAAGCCAACTAGATATATACCTTCACTTCTGTCTGTAAAACCACAAATGATGCATGCACAGATCCATGGCCTGCCGGCACGGGATGCTTTTGCACCCCCTTTGATTTCACCATTATGTTGCTTCAAACTACATCCATTAAGATATGTACATCAATATATATTTCTTGAAATCCATGACATACTTTGATGTCATTTCTTTTTTTTTTGAGCTGAACTGTGATGTCATTTCAAAATTCTAAAAATTGAGAAGAAAGCAGAATTAGGCATTAGCTACACAATTTTAAAAAATTAATTTAAAAAAAAAAAAAAAACAGCAGTCTATCAATGCCATACAGGAAAGTATTAATTCACTTTTAATCAGCTGAATTGACTTGCTGACAGCTGGAGTAACATGTAAAAGGATAGCTTTTGCACCCTATAAGTATATTCTTATGTAGATACCAAATTCGATATCCTAATCACAGAAGCAAAAGTCAGTCTAACAATTCAAAGCTTCCACTTCTGGTGAGAAGCAGAAAGAGAGAACCTCAATTCCATCATCAATTATGTATTATGCACCAAAAGCATCTTTGATGATTCTGAACTAGTCTTCCTTCAGCATTAAGTCGTTGCTCTTGTTTGCTCATCCCCTTTCAGTATTAATGAACTTTTTATCCTCTGTACCATTTTGCATCTGCTTCTGTTCCCTAAATTTTGCATTTTTGACAATCCCTATGCATGACTTAACAAACAGTTTTCACTTGACATGCAATGTTAATAATCCAGTGCAAACTTACTAATGACATTAGCTAATCTTGGTACTCAGGTTCCATTGGCAACAGGGCAGCATTGCAGATTATATGCCGCACTCTTCAGTGCTAACTAAATTTGCCAGTCCTGTATTCTTTGCTCTCCTGCAATGTTATTAAACAGTGCAAACGAGTCACTTCCAGGGATCTCACTGGCAAATGTAGGCTCTCGATCATTCTCAGTCCATTTGCTAAAGTAAGTGGTTATGGTTGATTGTAACATAGGTGAACAATGGATCCTGGCTAGATCTTGGCTTTATAATCTCTAGGGATACTTGTTCTAGATGAAGAATTTTCTTCAGCACACAAAGCTCCATCCATATTTTTCAGCAACAAACAACCTGATATATTAAGTAATTAACTATGTCAACAAGCATGGGGAAAATACACTGGATTTGGTGGCTGTTTCCAAGAACATAGGATCTACTATAAAACTTGGCAAAAGGTTCAGAAATATCAGTATCACACTGGTTGGCACGAGCTAGGAAAAAAAAATGAACTTGTAAAAATAAAATTTAGAGCAGCTAGTAAGTACTAAGTAGTAAGAATTGCTCCAAGTAATCAAGACCACAAATAACCATAGAAGTTTCTTATTTTTGGATGAATCGTTAAAATTAAAATCAAACCAACTACTCGAAAACAGCAAGTATATACAACTTCCAAATGTACAAAATTTTAAATATTGATAAGGAGATGTGCATGTATGTCTATCCCCAATTCCCAATTGAAACAGACAGCTTTATTGTGTCAAAAACTGCTGTTTCCATAACGAAACATAATTTTTAGCATGCCACATATATCCTATAAAAGTTACAAGTTCCATCAAAAGGCATTGTATTCTTCTACAACCATTCTTTGCCAACTCAAACCAAAAATAGTTATTTCATGGAATCAGCACTTCACACCTAAATTCTTCATACGGATTCTAAGCCCCAGAAATAATCTGAGTACCAAGTAGACAAAACGTGCTTATTCAAGCACGATCCATTTCATCTCAGATATACTCAACAATACTTGTGTGCTGAATTCCTGAAGCCTAATATAATTATAATTTATGAAAACATACTATGCCCATTGAACCTCGAGAAATCCAAGCTAAATGCACATTGAGCACAAAAATCATTTGTCAAATAGCCCAAAACATCATGAAATCAAAAGACTTGATATTGAACATACCGGCGAGTGAAATTAGTCGTGACACCAACATAGGTTTTGACGGGGGGACTAGTGGCAATGATGAGATAAACACACCAAGAGGATGATTTGGAATTAAGCCTCAATTCGGGAAGTGAATTCGAAACAGGAGATGATGAGGATGATGAAGATGGGGAAGATAATTTGGGCGAATTAGGGTTAGCAATTGGGTGCTTAACAGAGCGAAATGTATTAGACAACGCTCTCATCATACAGATCAACTACCTTAAACGGGTTAGCTTTCCCGTTTCAAAGAATGGGAAAATTGTTGTCGTTATTGTCCTTCACCTTGTTCGTTGACGGCTTGACGCCTCCATTGCTCTGCTAAAAATTAGGAAAAATTACTGGAAATTTGCACTGAAGAAAAATAGCCCCCACAAACAAAAATCTCTTTAATTTCAAAATCTCAAATAATAATTCTTACAAAAATTATCATTTACTTTTCAAAAGTAGTTAATTGCTGTTAAACTATCAAAATATAATAAATAAGGCTAATTTAGAGCTTTGAAAGTCAAGAGATATTTTTTAAGAATTTTTCCAAAGAAAATCTCTACTTGTTCACTTGTCATAATTTTTTTATAATCACACTTTTTCTCACAAATTTTACAATTCATTTTTAAGAAGTGATTTATATTTTTATATTAAATATTATAATGACATTGAATGATTTTGTGAGTTAACAATACTCAACACATCTCATCTAATGATAAGAGTTAAAAAAAAAAATAACCCTTGTACTTTGTAGAGAAAAAACATTTACTCCCTCCATTTCATAATAAGTACTATATTTTAAAAAAATAACTTATTTTTCAGGTTTCTTTCATTCAATCTTAAAGGGGAACATTGATTGAGAAGCATGGGTATTGTGCCATAGCACAAAACAAAATTATAAAGAAAAATTAATGTTTTGATTTTTACATTGTGGTTGTTAAGTTTTGATTTTGTATTATTCAATCATTTAACTTATTGCCGTTCAATCTCTATAATTGTAACCATTTAAAATTTTAACACCTCATAAAATACATATTTTTTTAAAATATAAAAACTAATGATTGAGTTTCATGAAATTAAAGTTCATAAATTCAGTTGCACCAAGACAAATGAAACTTAGAAAAGCCAAACGTAGTTGTCATGCTTGGCCAATGCCCAGTGGCGTGGGTATTAAATAGACAGAAACAACAACAGGCCACTTTTAAGTTTTAAAGTTCCCTACATCAGACAAGCAGTAGTGTGCCCCGCATTATCCTTGCCCATAAATAGAGGGGGTCCGAGAAAGAAGAAAGTGTAAAAATGCCCCCAAAAAAGTTTTTTTTTTTAAAGAAAAAAAGATTATATGCTGTGGACAAGAGAGGAGAGGTGGAGTATAAATAACTATTGATGACTTGGCTTAGTTTTTTTCACAGATATATTGATATTGAACGGAACAAAGAAAAATTTAATTCTTCTAATGCAATCGATTAAAAGGGTGTTTGGAAGCACCCAAAAGTATCACAAGATGAGACAAACTTTTTATATATTTATTTTGTATATCGTAAAAATATTTTTAAAATTTTTTGATCCTATCCAAACACTACTAATATGCAGACAAACACGTTTTATCCAAACGAATTGGGACACGCACAATTTGTTGTTATGCGTGTTCTTAGATATGGAATCTTTTAGTATCCAATTACGGAATCCAGCTCTTAAGTGCCCCCCCCACCTTCTGATAGAAAAGGAAAAACTTTAATTAGCAATTGCCATAATAATTTAATTAAAATATCTTTCATAGAGCTTCGGGGTCAGCCCAACTGTAGTTTAGTGGAAAATCTCAATCAACAAGTAACGCTTCTTTGACGAGAAGTATAGAAGAATCCAGGATCGAGGAACAGAGGCATAGCGATTCAGATTTCTGGAGGTGCTTCTTTGGGCCTAAAGTAGCAGATTTTCGCAGTTACCATGATTACTGTATATGGTTGTGCTTCAAATTTATAGCTTATTCAACGATTTGTACCTTTCTTTTGGCTCTTCTCTCTGATTCCGATTCTAATTTCTGGTGCTCATAATCTGTCTGTCTTCGCGTCCCAATTTTTGCCCGGATTCTCTAACCCCAATTGTTATTTCAATATCAAAAATTGGCCTTTCTTCTCGATTCTGGATTATAGTGGGGAGAATCCATCTGGGTAATCTATAAATTGTTAAGCTGATTCTGAAATCTTAGGCCATGAATATCTAGATTGGGCTTGATGTTTCACGTATCTTTTAGAGATAGTGGCTTCGTTTCATATGTTCTTCAGGACTACAGAAATGCTTCTTTGAATATATTCTTGAATATTATCAACTGGAGACAATAATCGGTTTCTGCTTTATCTGAGTTGGTGCCAGTAACGTAAAGTCAAAATCATTTGCGAGTTCTTTGCATTTGCCTTGACTTTAAAATTGGATGTTGCAGATATTCTCTTCTGTCGATAAGCCACTGCAATATCATTCAAAGCAAATAAAGGAAATATGAATGATGGAGATGTTGAGCTTTCAGATGGTTTCTTATTGTCGAATCCAGAATCGTCGAGCAATGTTCAGTCTTCAACATCCATGAATAAAATCAATGAATTCTTGAGGAACACCAGAACATGCACCCATACTCACACTTGCAACCCTCCTGGCCCAGATGCAGCACATACCCACACATGTTACCACACACACACCCAAGTCATTGCGTCTGAAGAAGATGATCATACAGATGATAAGGAGCATACCAACACAAAACGAAAACGGCCTTCGGGTAATAGAGAAGCTGTTCGAAAGTATAGGGAGAAGAAGAAGGCACAGACTGCTTACCTAGAGGAGGAAGTTAAGAAATTGCGTCTGCAGAATCAGCAATTAGTTAGGAAGCTACAAGGGCATGCACATCTTGAAGCTGAGGTTTTGAGGTTGAGGAGCATCCTGGTTGACCTCAAGGGAAAAATTGACAATGAGTTGGGTGTTTTCCCCTATAAAAAGCAGTGTAATGGCTCTTCCTCAATCTTTAAAGAGGGGCACACCAACATGCTGCCCACAGACCGCGGGACTGATCTTCAGTGTCAGACCAATTTCCAATGCTTTGATCAACAGGCAGGATTATCATCTCAGGTTGGTACCTGTGGAAATGAAAATTTTATGATTCCATGTGAAGGGAACTGTGAACCTCTAGCCGTGAATTGTCAAGGTAACACGAATAACATATCAAATACTGAGGGGCAAGTTGTGGACTCAGTGGATAACTTGATGTCATCTGCATCTCAAGATAAGTAATCAATCATTCGGACATATCTTCTGTGAGTTCTTTCTTGTTAGATTCTTGTCGTTACCTTTTATCTGTGTTGCTGAGGTGGGTGATGCATTTCATAGTTAGGATAATCATCAAAGCTTTCTATGTGAGGGGATTTGTCCAAAATAGTTTGATGACGATGGAATCTTGTATGTAAGAGTGATGTGGTTGTAAATTTTGTATATTTATACCAGGCATCACAAAAGGAAACAACTTTTTTTGTGTTGTTTTTCCTCAAAAGAACAAGGAAGAGACCTTCATGAGTGTGTCAAGTTTTTGTTACTGAAGACACTAGTACTCTTGTGCAGTTGCAACTGCAAGATGCCCTGATATGTGCCGTTGTTGATCTCATCTTAAAGTATTAGTAATATGATACTTGTTTGACATTGAATAGAGTTCACGTTTTGCGTAGAATTGAGATCTTCGCACTTTGTTCTTAAGATGATTCATGATAAAAGATTCCATGAAGTACACACCTTCACCTCAAGTATTGATATGGAACGATGGAGTGGAATAAACGGGGGTCTTGATTACTAAGCCTTTGCTTTTAGAAGTTGCCTATCCTTTTACCACCTCCTGAACACCTCCTGAAAATAAGTCATCCATATCTGCCTGTATGTGCCCGGGTGTGTACATGTTAGCAATAGATCAAGTGTCTGGAATATAAAGTATTGATAGGTTCTAAGATTTTTATGTATTAATTTTGATGATAATGTTTCTATTGCAACTCTTGATGACAGCATAGCATATGACAAGGATATAAATTTCCTTTGCAGTGCTCTTTTGATATGTACGTGTTTTTTAATCCACCTTCTTTTACCCTTATAGGGTCTGCCTTAAATTGACTTTGTTGGTAGATATTTCTCAAGTTAGGTTGGCTCATTACATTCTGCAGGAAAGTGATGCATCTCTAATCTTAAACTTATGTTATGCTGTGTGATTTACATGGCATTTTCTACGCGAAGGAAACCACAAGCACAAGAAAGCAAATCAATAACAGTGACATTAACTTGAAATGATAAGAGTAGGGCTGCAGAATTCTCCCAGGACATAGCTTTTTCTGGCAGTCCTGTACTGTTGCATTGTGTACTTGAATTGAAACTTAATCGTTATGAATTCATCAGAGAACTAAAATTTCTTCATAAACTATTCTTTGCCTCTTTCATTATTTCATTCTCAGTATAGCAATGTTTTCAACTTGATATCAGTTTGCCGCCTGTTAAAACTAACCTTCATTTATCCATTCGTTTTGCCTGTTTTGCTGCATTCAAAATGACTTGTGCTTTCAATTCGATGGTCTTAGTCCTACACCCTACAGTCTGCAAAATCAAAGTCTAATACTGCAGATTGCAGATTTTCTTGTTCGTTTGTATGTGTTAATTCTCGTTAATTTTGGTTACATTCACAGACACAGTTCTTTTATTCTTTAGTGTTTGTATCCTTGAACTCTTCCGAGAACTTTGCTAAGGACAAAAGTTAGGTAACTTGCTATCAAGCAAGATTTTTTATAAGAAAATAATGAATGTGGATGTTTATTGAAAACATGTTTCTCACAATCCATTTCTGTAGCCTGATAACGAATATATGGATTGCCCCTTTTAAGTGTTTTCGTTACCCCCGTTGATACCTAAGGGAAACCAAGAATTGGAAAATGAGTTTATGCTGACTCCTTTTGACGTGCACAAGGATGAAGAAAGATCTATTACTACTCCTCGAATTTTTAATATAAAACGTAATTATTAATTTAACTAAATTAAGAATATTAGTTAAATTAGTAATATGATTTTTTTAAAAAACATTGTTGTTATTTTCTTAATTTTCTCCTTCCATCTCCTATTTAATAATTGTTGAGAGAATATCAATAAGGTTATTTCGGAAAAAATTAAAAAACATGAAATTAGGTTTTATATATAGGATTAATATCAATTTTCAAATTAACTCTTATATTAAAGATCGAAAGAGCTCCTTATGATTGTCACCCAATAACAAATTTTTTATTCCCCTTTTTTGGCAATTCCATTCTACTATAAATTTTACTTTAAATTTTAAGAATTTTTCTATTAAAAGAAAGGTGAAGGATACTCTATTTCTTCCTAGTGTGGTCTTGTAAAGCTTGATGCATCTCACAATAAGAGCAAGTCATGGGATGGAAAAATGTGTTTAGTTTATTTTGGATATTATCATTAATATTCATATTGCGGTCTAAAAATGTTCATACTGGTTACTTGTCATCAGTTTACCCATGGACATCTTGGCCTCAAAAGAATACTTTTGGATTGGGCTTAAATTGAACATGATTTAACCAAGCCTTATATTCGGCCTAAATTAAAAAACCCCCAAAAAAATTGAACCTTGGATTTATCAATTTTTTAACACTTTGGCCCAAAAAGATCTTTGAAAGTAAACTCACTTTTGATGGAAGTTCCAAAAAGAACAGCACGTCCTGTATCCATATCCATCACTGGTCTCACTTTTAAGAGTTCATCTTGATGTACAAAATAGAGTAAAAATATAAATTTTAAATTTTAAAATATGATTTTATGTTAAAAATAACAATTCTACCCTTGAATAAATCAAAGGGATCTCAACTCCCAACCAGATATCATTACTTTGTCCCTTTACTATCCATGGTCTCGCCATCACTGCCTTACATTATTATTAATTCATTATCCATTCCATTCACTTCAGTATTTATTTCCATTTCGTAAATGAAAAGTATATATTCTTATTGATTTAATACTTAACAAAAACAGTGTGAATTCATTCATGTTGCCCACCAAAGAAATGCCTTTACAAGTAATATGATTAAGATTAATTGAGTAGTAATACAATACAATACAATAAAAATGTCATTATTCAAAGTAAGCATTGAACCTTCATCCAAGATTGCAGAAACAATGAAGCTTAATTGGTACAGCCAATTAACATGATGAAACATAAAGGGGAACATCTATTTGGTTCTATTTCTTGATTACAACAGCACGATATTTCAAAAAAAGAGATAAATACAGAAGGTAAATAAGTTCTAAATGTTAGTTGAAACTCCATGTGTTTGCCTATCTCAGTCGTTGCAATAGAGAATTAATACTCCTTCCTATGTATGCATTCCAAAAATTAGTGATAAGATGAGGTGGTCCTGTATGGAGTTCATGTCTCACAATTACATGGATCAATTCTCTCTCTCTCTCTCTCTCTCTCTCTCTCCATACACATATTTTTTAGAAAAATAGACAGTTTGGTTTTAATTAATAAGTGAAATATAGGGTTTAAGACAATGTTGACCATAAAAAATAATGAGATTGACTGATGAATACTCATATATTGATGAGAAGATGGAGCACATGGGGCTTCCTACCTTTCTTCCAGCCTCATTTTTAACTCTTCCTCTCTGCCTCATCTTTTCTTGTCCCATCTTTCTCTCTCTATATATGACAAACACGACATTTTTGTCTCCTCATTATTCTCTCTCTCACTCTCGAAGTCCAAATTATTACCTCCGATTCTAATTATAAGATCTCGTCTATGACAACAAACGAGGTCTTATAATTAGAATCAGAAGTAGTGATAATCTTGAAAGGTTAGTCTAATAATAGTGAAAATAAAACGTATTATGGTTTACAATGCATAAATGAACCAATCCTTCGGTTGGTTTTTATTTAGCTTTTTTCCACGTGCATTAGTTAGACTAAAAAGTGAATTAATATTAAAAAAATGACCACGAAATAATTTTTCGTCAATAATATAGTTTAATGAAAAATAATAGAGAAAAGTTATAAATTGCAGGGAGCAATTTGAAAAATCAATAAAATTATAAGCAAAAGTATAATACTCTGAATGAACAAATTAATTGAAGAGCATAGACACATAGAGTTCACCTTATGGCAATTTAAAAAAGTTGCTTGCACTAATAAAAAATATGACATCAACGTATGAATACAATCTGGAGATGCTAATGCAGACGCAAGGTTTTTATTAATTAATTTATTATTTAATTTGGTCAGAAATGAAGTGAGGGTATTAATAATTGCAAAGAGGAATATGATGAAAAAGGAGAAGGGAAATTATGATAAGATCCATCACAGAGTGATGATGATGTGGAAGTATACAATCTGAGATCACCTCTTTTTTCAATTATTATTAATAATATTATTATAAGATATCATCACCCAAATCTCCCTGCAACTATTTCATGCACTCACTTAAGCATCCCATGTTAAGCTGTTTGCCCATAAATGAACCCGCCTATCTAGAGCTAATACTTTATCTAATTAAGAGATGCCCCAAGAACAAAAAAACAAAACTTCTTTGTGAACAATATCTTCCCTTTCATTTATCCAAAATTTCATATTGAAAATTTATAATTCTTTTTGAAGATTGAAGTTACTACTAAATTTTGGGGCATTTTGGTAAATTACTTTAAATTTAAAAAAACAAAAGAGCAAAAGAAAATGTTTGTTTTTTGCCAGCAAAAAAAAAAAGTTATACTCTCTCAAATTCTTGATATAAGAAAAAGAACTAGATAACTAGTCTATCAATAATTAAAAAAATTAGTTAATTTATTTATTTATAACAAATGTATGTTAGTTTTTCTAGAATACGTTTTCTAATTATGTGTATTATAATCAATTCTTGATAGACATCTATGTACTATGCATAATTAATAAGAATATTTTTTAAAAATTATAAATTTAGAAAACTAAATAAATTGATATTTTATATTTAAAACTAAAATAAACTTTTTTGTCTAGCTTCTTAAAATGTGATAATTTAGCTTCTCATGCAAAAATCTTCTTAAAAAAAGTTTTGAATATAATTTTGTTAATTACTGAAGCCCTTGAATTTAATTAATAATGGGTCCGAATTATTTGTCCACTTGGAGCAGCTTTAAGCTTTAATTGGTTGATGTGGTCAAAATTAAAGTTTGAGGCAAAAAGAAAATTATTTTTTTTTTGAAAAAAATTAAGTAAGAGAAGTGGGTGAGTTGGATGAGACAGAAGACCATACAATAGAAGAAGGGAGCTATCATTGTCCCGTTTGCAATGATTTGCAATTAAAGAAATTAAGGGGTCAGATATTAATATGTTTTTGCCAATTATACCATTTCATTTGGCATCTCTATGACTTAATAGTGATGTTGACACTTCTATAATCATGCCCTCTCTTGAAAACGACCCCTTCATTAAGGTATAATTCATTCCATTAATCCCCCATTAGACCGAGAATTCGTCTTTAATTAACTTTTTAATGCTTTCCATAAAAATTTAAATTTACAAGAATGCCACTAACAATAATTTGTAAAGCCTAATTAAATTTCTTACCTGAAACTATTATTTATATATTCATAAATGTCTAAATCTATATTTGCAACCAAAAATTCTGTGATATAACTATCCTTAATTAGATTGATCTTTTGGAATCTTAATGTCATTTTCCCTTGATCTTGTTGCTAGTTCATACTTCATACTTCATATTATTGGGTAAATTAAAGATCTACACTTATTCTTTTCACATATTTTACTTGGCTATCCTTATATCATAATGCATAAATATTTATATTTTTAAAATTATTTCAGAATATAAGTTGTAAGTCACATCATTTATAACTTAATATATTTTGACTTTTTATAAATTTTACTCTACATAAATTTTTTGTTTCTTAAATATGTTCTCATTTTATTTTTAGTCCCAAGTTTTTTTATATTTAAAATATCGATTCCTATAATTTAATTAAAACTTAAACCATTTTTCTCCTTATAGAATCAAAACCTATAGTTTGAAACTTGATAAAGTAAAACCAAAATTCTTGTAAATTTGAGGGGCTAAAGATTATATACCCTATAAATTAATTTCATCGCTTGTCAAAGTACATGATTAAAAATAATACTAGTTTTAAGGATATCTAACTTGAAATTTATAGGATTTGAGTTATTAAATATATTCCCCCAAATAACATACCTATATTGGTTTCTTTCTTCTTCTTCTTTTTTTTTTTTAACAAGTCAGAAAATCCTGAAATCATTTTCGACTTAAAACTAATCTCTGTCAGACCGGGAATATTAAGGTTGAAGCCCTCTCAACAAACGCTCTTTTTGAAATTTGAGCTAATATGTGCGGATCCATGTCTTACAATGAATTAGGTGAATATCCTCAGTTCACTAATTATTCATGCAAAGTAAAAAACTTAAGGACTAAATTAACAATTAAAGGTTATATATTATCTTTCAAAGAGCCAGATTAATTGCTAATTAAGGTTTCGATTAATTAAGTTATTGAATTTTCCGAAATCAAGTAATTAATTAAATGGGACAAATATTAATTAGCTAGCATGCATGCGTGTAGGAATTAAGCCAACACAAAAATATCTCAGCCAAAAAAAAAAAAGAGATATCATAATTATTGAGGGGAGATAAAGTGGATGTGAAATGATAAAACACGAATGAACATGTACAAGTGTATGTGTATATATATAGAAACACATGCAAAAAGAAAAAGAGAGGAAAGAGATATGAGAAGCAAAATTGATAAGCTCTTCCATTATTTTTGATGTAGGGTACTAGGGTTGGTAGGTTTAGTCATTTGAGGTAAAAGGTCAAAAGGATATTCAATCATTACTATTTAATCAAATAATTATATATATACTTTTTTTGGGGTGATAATAACTATAGCCAGTTAAACGTGAGGGAACTAGAAAGTTCATTTTCACTCAAAATTTTAACTGAAACAAGAGAGATATTTGCAAATAATAAAGAAATAGAATAATTGAGACCAGATTTTCATACTGAATTCAGATCTTTATATTTATAAACTAAACGGGAAAGATATATTTAGTAAGACATATAGAAACATGTATAGTATTATGTGTGGAAAAAAATCATATTAAAAAATTATCTCAATTGAGCCTAACAATGCATAAATATGACATAATTGTATCATATATTTTATAATTGTCATAAAAAAAAATTAAAACTTTGATTAGGGGAAGAATTGAATGCCTTAAAGCTCTGCATTTTTTTATTAATAATTAGTGTTGATATAAAATTATTCATAATAACTAGGGATGACCCATACAAATGATTTTTATCTAAATTTTCATAAATTTACGCATGGCATCATCACCATTATATTCCTCAAAGTAAAGTAAACATCCAGCCTCCACTAATAAATTAAAAAATTTAGAATAAACAATGTGTGTGGAGGAATTAATTGAAAGATTTAAAGTGGCACGAGATATGAAAAGGTATTTTACAGGGGAAAAAGAAAAAAAAAAGAAGGTAAAAAGGAATTGGAACAATAAAAAAGGACAAATGGAGAGATAGAGAGTCCAGTCGAAGAAAGACACTCTGAACTTTTGGTCTCCACTTGATAAGGGAAACCAATTCTTATCATCAATAAACTGAGATATATACAATATATATACACACACACAATATATATATATATATATATTCTATTTTCATTATTCCGTGTAGTTATTTTCTTTACTTTTTTTTTTTTGCCTTGACTCTATTATTTTAATTCAAAACTATAAAGATACTTTTATAAGTAAAAATATTTTTTATTTCACTCGATTTTGAATACTAAACATGTTCAAGATGTTGGAGATGATATAATTAGTTTGAAAATAAAGCGCCTAATATATGACAGAATTAGTGGTGCTTTTTCTTACGATGAGATATGCATCATTCAAATATAATTTTGTTAGTCCAAATTTTAAATTTTATAGTTGATATTTTTAAATAAAATTAATTTTTGATAATTAACAACTAAGAGGTAATTTTCATTTTGAATTATGTACATATTAAATTATTGAAAATATAAAATAAAATTATACTAAATCCCAGTCTAATTGTCAGCTCATCACTTGAGTGATGAACACTCAAACTGGATCCGATATATGGCATGAGTATCAGATTAATTGACTTTTCAATTTTAAATGATCATAACTATTCAAAACATAAATATCAAGTTTAAAGTGCATAAATTTTGTAATTATTCATTTGAGTTTAAATGGGTTGATCAATTAATTTTCCCTTTTTACAAGTGCATAATTCCTTATATAAATATCATCCCTCCGTTTATGATTCAATCATAACCTGATAATTATAAATAATCAATTTACCTTTTTGTGGATTTTATCAAATTAGTTTTAAAAAAATATTTATAGTCATGAACAAATAAGAAGGGCATTGGTGTAATTGAACATGTTTCCCATTTTGGCCTCACAAAAGTTGATAAAGATTGAACAGTTGAGGGGGGAGAGACAGGCACATGGGTTCTCAGATGCTTCCTTAGTTCCTTTGTTTTCTTATTAACTTTGCGTTCCTGTTTTGTCATTCTCAACATCCTTTCTTCTCACTTTTAACATCCCTCTCACTTTTTCCTCTTCATTTTTACCAACTAATCTTTTTTAAAATTTTCGAATCATCATAATAATATACATACTTTTCCTATCCTATTTATGGAATAAAGAAAAAAATTTTATCTTTAATAGAAGTCATTTCATTACATTTTTCCTAATCTATTGTTCTACAGACTATTTTTTTGAAAAATAAAATTGAAAATTTATTAAATTTTAAAACACAATTATTGAAATTTTCTTATAAATATATCAATCATTAGAATTTAGAAGTGTTATACTACCCACAATCCTTAATATAAGAGCTAATTTAACTTTTATTTGGGTACTCCCCGGGTCCTTAATTAATATAGAACCTAATTGTTAAGTTAATTTTGGTTCTAAATATAAAACTTATTTCTCATATTTATGGATTTTTTTCTAAATTACCCTTATGGATACTCACTCAATCATAATCAAGCAAGTGAGGGATGGAGGATATTAAAAAAGATAATTATAGTATTTTAGGAAAAACATGGCATATTTCTTATAATTAATTACCTTACCTAACTTTCTTAATCTAATCATATTAGTTAAATAAGTCTTATATTAAGGACCGTAAGAGTATTAAGTATAAAACCTCAATTTACTTTGTCTCTCATATTTATTTATTTATTTTTAAGATAGTCCTTATAGTAATTACTCATGTTAAACGTTTTATCAAATGACACTTGATTAGCAATGATATTTTTAAAAAGACAATACATATTTATTACAAATAACTAACTTAACTAATTTTCTTAATCTACTCAAATTAATCTACTTATTTTTATATTTGTACTGCAAGTCATATATGATACTCCCTCCGTTCCTTATTATAAGAGACATTTGATGCTTATGGCATGTTCCTATATATAAGAGACACTTAAAAGTTGTCTCTACTTTTTTGTGTTGATTTTCTATTTTACCCATATTTATTGTCTCTAACTCACACTCTCTCTCCTTCCCACTTCTCTTTCTTTTAATAATTTACTATTATTCTCTCTCATGTTCTCTCTCCTTATTAATGAGGGTATTTTTGGAAAAGAAATTATACTTTTTACACATTGATTGTTCTTAACTAATTTTAACTGTTTTTTTTATCAACGTAATTCGGTTATTCGTCTCTTATAATAAGGAACGGAGGGAGTATCAACTTTCACACAATCATCCAACTATATTCAGGTCTATAAAAGCGCTGGATAAGTAATTAAATTAGCATGTGTGAATCAAATTAATCTACTTATTTTTATATTTGTACTGCAAGTCATATATGATATCAACTTTCACACAATCATCCAACTATATTCAGGTCTATAAAAGCGCTGGATAAGTAATTAAATTAGCATGTGTGAATCATATTTAAGAGAAGTTTAATATTCTTCCGGTCCTAAATATAAGACTCTTACACACACTAGTATAAGAGTTTTATATTTAGGACAGGAAGAGTATATTTTAACTAAACCACTAATTATAGTTACACTTATAGCTCTATGACGCTGCTTGAACATTTTTTGTTCTCAGTATGGGGCAACCAAAAAAAAAAAACGAAGGACATGTCTGTGAAGCAGGAGCAGTCCCAGTTGCTGTGGTCTTTAATTTGTTTTGTTTTGTTGTGCAGGACATTTTTATTGTTAGTGGTGAACATGAAACACCCTGTGGGATTGTGGGAACACAGAGGTACACGAGTTGACTCAGCATCCCACCAAGCAATTGGAATTAACTCGCCAAAAAAAATTATAAAAATTTTATTAGATTTATATAGGGACCTCTTCAGTCTTGTCCCATCATTGCTGTTTCAGCGCACATGCTCAAATTGCACTACCTTATAGCATCGCATGCTTGCCTGCCCCTTTTTCTTTTCTTCGTTTTTACTTTGAACATTTTTAGATATATGTAAAATATATTTGTTCTGATTTTTAATATAAAAGTTAATATAATATTTAATTTAATTTTAAATATAAGATTTTAATTCATTTTGTTTTTCATATTTATTTATTTTTTTTAAGGTAATCCTTATAATAGTTAAATATGTTAAATGTTTTATCAAATAATAATTTTAACTAATACACATGCATGATTAGTAAGGGTATTTTAGGAAAGATAATACCTATTTACTATAAATAACTAACTTAATTAATTTTCTTAATCTGCTCAAATTAGTCAACTAACTTTTATATTAAAGATCAGAGACAGTATATATATATATATTAATGCAATATTCCAATAGATATATAATCTTGATTATTTCTTAGTTTGGTTGCTTGTTCTCTGATTTTATCCTTTTGTAATAATATGCTTGGATTAACAATTTGTTTGTTCAAAGTTTTGTGTTGTTGGTAACTTCATTGCAATGATGTTGGCAAAAAACAAAAAAAGCTCACAGCAATGATGCAAAAGGACGACAGGTGTGGTTATTTCCTGATTTGATGATTTCACTGTCATTCATCAAGGCTTTGATACGAGGTACTCATTGTTGTTTCAACGGTTAAGATTGAATTTTGTCCTGAAAAGTTTTATATAAGAGTTATGATACTCGAAAGTTTTATTTAAATGAATATTACTCTTAAAATACTTAAAAAAAGGGTAATTACAAATATTAATAATCAATTTTACTTTTTTAATAGTCAATATTAGTTTTTAAACGGTAAGAGTGATTTTGCTTCTTTTTTTAAGACTTAAAGAATAATATTGACGAAATAAAAATTTCTAGATGCCCATAACTCTTAAAGTTACGTTTGGTAGGAAATATTGAAAATAAGGGATTGAGATTGAGATTACAATTGAGAAAATCTATTAAAAGAATATTTAGTATAAGAAATTGTTTGTTATATGGGATTAGCCAAACCCATATATATGATATTGGAGAATATCATGGGAAGAAGTGGTATTCCCCAACCCCACCTCTATGGGTTTGCATAATCCCATATAATAAGCAATTACTCATGTTAAATATTATTTTAACTATTTTTTTCAATTGCAATCCTAATCTCAATCCTACATTTTCAATGCTTTGTACTAAACGAAACCTAAGAAAAAACCTTTTGGCCAAAATTAAATATCAACCCTGATTTCAACATTCTATCATTTCTATGAGATATCTTTGCCCATGGAAGCACTTACAGAGATGGTCAGATGGGTGATCCTTCACTACTGCATTTTTCATATCTGCATGGTTGAAATCTGTGTAACTTTTTTAGCTTGTGTTACAAATCCACCATGGCTTGGACTTTTCTGGCTGGCGTTTTGTTACAGTATTGTTGAGGTCTAAGCTTGTGTTGTCTTGTATCATTTTATCTAGTTGAAATAAAAGCTGCCTGTTGATTAAAAAATATGTAGTCTCAATTATTAATAGGTAACCTTCTTCGATTGTCCAGCTTTTAATGAAAAAGCCATTGTAACGAGCACAATTTCCTCAAAAACCACACTCTAAGTATTAGTCATAGTTTATTTCAAAGTAATTAATCTTTCTGACGTGGGATTTCTAACAATTGCTTCTTTTTTTTCTTTTTTGCCTTTACTGTATCCTCCTCCGTTACTCGTTTTGTAGTATAATTTATATTATGAAATAGATTTTATATTTAGGACTGGAAGAGTATGATTTTGAACTCACTAAACCTGAGCTTTACATATAATTAAAAAGGAAAAAAAAAACATTTTTTCACAACACCTGGGTTGCTTCGATCGTCTGTCCCTGGCCGATAATGTAATTCATCCGGTGTGACTGTGACCATCATTTGAACCATCGCTTTTATTTTTAACTTTTAAAAGATGAATAAAGAACTTCCCATGAAACTGCTTTGTTATTGGTTTCTTTTTCCCACCTCAATTCTCACTTTTCTGCTCCTTTTCCTTCTCATAAATCCATTCAGTGCAATGAATTTAATAATGAATGTCTTCGCTTAATCAAAGATAAACTGAATTCAGAATGTGATGACTAAATGCAAAGAACAATGATTAATCAACCCGTTAGTGCGTAATAATATTGAAATACCGCTTCCGATTCTTAATATAAGAGTTAGTTTAACTTTCAATTTGATCATAAATGTAAGATTCCAGTCTGTTTGGTTTCTTATATTTATCTATTTTTCTTAAGGTAGTTTTTGTAATCGTTGTACATGTTAAATGTTTCATCAAATAATAGTTTTAGCTAACACATGATTAGTAAAGGTATTTTAGATAATATAACATCTATTTATTACAAATAACTAATTTAAAAAACTCTCTTAGTCTATTCAAATTAGTCAACTAGCTCTTATAGGGGTGTTTGGATGACTCTCTAATCACTTTTCAGAAACACTTTTTCGCAAATTGATACAAATTCCTCCACATGTTTACTTCGTATACTGTAAAAACACTTTTGAAACCATAGTTTTATTTTTACGTAAACACCCCCTATATTAAAGATCAGAGGTAGTATACATTTTGTAAAAATGATCCCAAAAAACTTAACCTTAATAAGGTATATGTTTATTTCTTTATGGTCCAAAAAAATGACAAACTAATGCCAAATATAAAGGAATGTAAAATTTGGACAATATATCAATATACGACTGCAATCTCAATCAAGTTTTTTTCCCTTAATTTTTCATATTAATATAATAAGAAAAACATAAATTATTTGATCTGTTCGTGAAGCTTCACAAAATCTAGTTTTTAGCGACTTAATTATATTACAAAATGCCACGAATCCATTGCAGGTTTTATATATATATATATATATATATGAAATTTAATCCCAATAAGATCATCTCATCGGTCATCTTCACTATTCTAAGTTTGAATATTATTGTACATACAACGTTTGTTGAAATCTCTATAATACAAAGTTTATTAAATAATCTTTAATAATATTTTAAGGAATTAATGTAACCCTGGCCTTCATTTGGATGATGACATGGCATATATATTAAATATATACGAGTACAATGTAAGTTTAATTTGATACGACATGTTTGTATAAGATTACTTGATTGATGATCCCCTTTATGTATATAAACATTAATTATATTTCTAATTCCATTTGTGTTTATGTGATATGCTTATCCTTTCATACTTCGGTGGGTCTCACAATGTCATGCTCGATTATATACATTTTTTATTGGGAAAATTTCACTGTAGGACCGCAGAAGACAATTAATTTCAAAGAGTTCCCAAAACTTTCTAAAACTTCACTGCAGGACCAAGGGGGCAAACTGATATTAATTCCACAAAGAAAATGACGTTATTACCCCTCATAATACTTATTGCAGGGTGACATGTAAATGAACTAATTTCAGTTGTAAATAAAGGTATGTATGTTGCAAATTGACTAGTCCAACTTGCAAATGGGTTCTCTCACACTTATTCACTCACAGGCACCTTTTCAGGTGAATGAGGTGATATGTAAATGGACTAATTCTAATTGTAAATAAATGTATGTATGTTGCAAATTGACTAATTCCACTTGCAAATGGGCGCTCCCACACTTGTTTACTCACCGAGACCTTTTTCAAGTGAACGAAGTGACATGTAAATGGACTAATTCCAGTTGTAAATAAATATATGTATGTTGCAAATTGTCTAGTCTCACTTGCAAATGGGCTGTCCCACACTTGTTCACTCAGACACATTCTTCAGGTGAAGAAGGTAATATGTAAATGGACTAATTTTAATTGTAAATATATTCATGCATGTTGTAAATTATCTAACCTCACTTGCAAATGGGTTCTTCCATACTTGTTCACATGCAGGGCAATAGGGTCATTTTCTTTGTGGAATTAATATCAGTTTGCCCCCTTGGTCCTGCAGTGAAATTTCAGAAAGTTTTGGGGGCTCTTTGAAATTAATTGTCTTCTACGGTCCTACAGTGAAATTTGCCCTTTTTTATTTGCTTAGTAGCACTGTGTGTTTATTTATTTATTTTTGGTTTCGTTTTCAATCACATCAGAAATTGACAAGCAAAAAATAATTGTTCAAAAAGCGGCACGTTTGAAAGCATATATAGTTTTGTTTTAAAAAGTTAATACAAACACTGATTCATCAAGTTTTTTTTTATTTTGATTTTGGTCTTTTAAATTTTTTTTATTTAAAATATTAGTCCTTATAATGTAATAAAAATTTGGATCATTGTGTCCCTGAGGGACCAAAACTTATTATTTAAAATTTGAAGGACCAAAACTAAAATAAAGACAGATTTGAAGGCCTAAAAATTATATTAACCTAACTATAAATAGAGAATTTTTTTTAAGTGACCAACAGGCATTAGTCTTAATAGAAGAAATTTTAACTGCTTACATGCAAGGTTTTGAGTTTAAATCCATGTTTAGAGAGAATTTGCTCTGTATCACTGGGAAAAAAAAGAGATTATTCTCATTAGACTCGATAATATTTAAATCTGATCCAATCACATAAATTAAAATACATTGTATTGCCTAATCGTTGAATCCCTTTGTCAGATGGACAGATTATTTTCCATCCAATTGATCTTTGCAGCTCAGATTTTTTCCATGAAAAATTATTTTAACAAAACTTCAATTCTTTAAAACAGATTAATGGTATAAATGATCAAAAATTATTTATCCATAAAAAAAGAGAGGACTTTTACGCTATTCCTTAATAGTGTAGTTTAGATCCCACGTGCCACATTAGACTTGTATATGTACATAATTTTTTATGGGAAAATTATTCACAAATATCAAATTCAAAAACTTTATTTAATTTTAAGATTCTGAATTTACCATTCACATAATTAATGCAAACTTACCCGTCAAACCATGGGTATTTACCACTAAAATAGCGCAAATTTATAAGTTAAATGATATTTAACTTTTTTATTGCACAAACAAAACATACTATGACTATTTATCATTTGAAATCTTAATGAATAATCAAATAGCTTCTGAATTTGATTATTGAAAACAATTTTCTCCTTTCTTATCTATATGGGTAAATCATGACAACAATACCATGAAAATAATATTAATATATGATTGAGTTTACAAAAACAATTAATAAAAACTTTTAGTTAGAAATAAATCTACATTAAAAAAAACAAGGGAAGTTTACAAAAAGAGGGGAGAGAAAAGCCAAACAATAAAACAAAGGGGATATATACACACACATGATTGAAGAGTACATATATAATAATACGTGTCTATGAAATGAAAGGATAGAATTAGTTAAAGGAAGAGTGGATCAATATAACACATGAAAATACAATTTGGTGGAGCCTGGCCTGCACATGTCTCCATCTGTATGGTATAAAAAGATATGTTTTATAAATAAATAAATAGATAAATAATTAATTAAATAAATAACAAAAATAAAATAAAAGTAATGTCTGAATTTGGATATTATTTGTAGTCGCAAAGAGACAAAGCATGTCTTGGTCTTCAACTTCACCTTCACTTCCTCACATACGCCTCACGGCATCTCATTTTGTTTCTCTCCACTCCTCTTTATTTTTTGTTGTCACATTTGCATTTAATTTGAATACTAATTCATATCTAAAATTGTTTTTAAAAATTATATTTATTAAAATGAAAATTTATTCGAATTCTGAAAATTAAACTATGTTCATCATTGATTTAAGAATATGGGATGTGATTGTGGTTTGGCCGTAATCATTTTGATCCGATCTTTTTCAAATTCATTAGCTAGGATTCACCACGTTAATCATACTAATACTATGATTAAATTATAATAGTTCCGAAGTCTCTGAATTTTAAGTCATGGGTGATAACTTCTTTTATTTTTAAAAATTAATTAATCTTCCCAAACTTTAATGCTTTGTCTGGATTAGAAGACAAAAGGGGAGAAAAAAGATGAAAGAAAAGAAAAGAAAAAATCACAAAAACAGACCGTCAAAATAAAAAAAAATTACAAATAAGGACTCCTTGTCACATTAACATTTGTTTTGACAACAATAGTATAGATTTTGATGACAATTTTTGTGAATGGGTCGTTGTGTGTAATTTTGTAATTTCAGCAGTATTTTTTTGTGATTTTTCCAAAAGAAAATGAAGAAAGGAGACTTGAGAAGTGGAGAGTACATACTCTTTTGGTTCTAAATATAAGATCATTATACTGATGTGTATAAAGGTCTTATATTTAGAACCGGAGGAGTATTTTTTATCTCCTTGGACGAATAATAAGATAAAACATACTAGAAAAATATCCATTGCAAAATTTATTATCGAAATTAAGGTAACTAATTACATAGTTCCTTGAGCAGACGCACTTTTTTCTTTGCCAGCTATATGCAGCATATTCTACCTGGCAAACGACTAAAAAATAATTGCAATTGCTGGAGATAAGTTGCACTTGAGTTATTAATAGTAAGTAATTTCTACTAAGACATGATCTCGATACATTTAATTAAAAAATAGTTTAAAAAATTAACATATATTTATTATAAATAATTAATTAAACTAATTTTTTTTTAATATTACGAATCAGCTACCTACTCTTACTAAGATAGGTACTGTATACACAGTTACTTCCTTTTCAGTGCGAAAACCATGATTGGGCACTGCATGTTACTTGCTAGTTGATTTGGTGCATCCTTTTTTGAGTTTCTGGGAAGTTTGTGCGTGCAATGTAATTATGGACGCCATCACCTACAAATGATTACAATATGCAAATGTTATTGGTTGTCAATTTTTGTGAATAGTTTTGTACTTCACAAATTGACTTGTGTACAATGAATTCATTATTATTTTTTTAAAAAAAAAAGATTAGTCTTTTTTTATTATATCCCTCAATTAGTGTGTCAAAGTCGGTTTGAAACCTCCCCCTTTCTGTTGCCATTTTCTTCCCTCTTTTTTTTTCCTTCTAATTATTAGATTAACATAATTTTAATTTTTTATAAACTATTTATAAAAAAAGATTTAAAACATTTAATGCATTTACAAACCATTAGAATTAAATTTTAATATAGTTTGTAATTTATTACTTATTTATTTTTACAATTTAATATTTCAATAATAATTATAAAAAGATTTAAAATTGAATTATTAAAATATTAATCTAAGAATCAAAAAAGAAAAGAGAGGAAATAGGATGAAAAAGAAATAGGAGAGGTTCCGAAGCCGTGTCAAAGTATCTCTTTCACCATAAAATTTGAAACTGCGGCACCTCTTTTATTATGACGTTTGACTTTCATTAATCTCACTGTTGGATTGATTACAATGGCAATTATTTGATCTTCCATATCAAACTTTTATTATTATTATTATTATTATTATTATTATTATTATTGTTATAATCAAATTACAGCCATTGAAAATCCCACCCTATACCATATATATTAATCACATAGATTAATTAACTTCTAAATCATTTCCAATTCATAAATAGTGCTTGTTGTAAATTTTGTAACTGATATATTTTCTTTGCCAACTTGTAGTTGATATTGATTAAAAGGAAAGTTAAGGTTAATAACTTAATATACTACTTCTAGTTTTAATTATAAGATCTTATTTGTGATCTACAAACGAAGTTTTATAATTAAGACCGGAGATAGTATATGAAATTGACTCTCGCCCTTTTAAATAAGTGATGGTTAATTATTTAAGAGATACTAATCTTTACTGCTTTTTAGGAAAGATATAGCGTCTTTAAAATTAAAAAAAAAAGTCAAATATATTACTTAATCTCACTACTGATTACATGCTGTAGCTATTCATGTAAACAACATAATATCAAATTTCATCGCAATCTTAAGCACATACATACATACATACATATATTAAGTCTCCAAATTTGACCCTCCTTAATTATCGTAAACCCCTATAATAAAAATAGAAAAATACAATTCAATTAAGATCTGTTGTATAAGCCAGGTTTTTTTTTAAAAAAAAAGTTGCCCACCTTTGAACAATTATATATATATATATATATATATATATTAAGGTTGTCAAACTCACGAGTTTAAACAAACTTGTAAGAATGAAATAAATTTGAATCGTAAACTCATAAGAATTTACTTTTATTAATAAACTGGTATTAAAAGTATATAATCAAATAATTAATATATAAAAAATAAGAATAATTTTATTTAAACATATTTTAAATTTAAATCATTAAAATTATCCATCAATGATCATAATTTTCACATTCAACAAAAGAATTTCTATAAAATTCATATATAAAGTTACTAAACATAATCAAATTTAAAAATTTAGTACGAGTTTAAGAGCGAGTTGACACAACTTTGAAAGCTTAAAACGTAAAATCAGTAAACTCGATAAATGAACTCGTAAAGTTAACTGATTTATAGCTATCACGAATTTAAGAGTGATCAATCGACATGATTTTGTTAGTTAAAAACATAAAAACATTAAACTTGAAAAGTCAACTCGTGAGCTTGACAACAATGATATATACACACATACACATACACACACATATTGCCAGATTATTCACATGCATGTAGATGTAGTACTTGCAAGGCTGGATAATAAGAGATCCACATTGATAGTGTTTTGAATTCATCGACTAAAATTCAAATGTTATTTTTAATTGGATTTATATGTGTGTGTGTGTGAAACTGTGAATATACAAGTAATAATTAGATGGTGGTTATCAATCAAACTCACATATAAATAGTTTCAATGCTCATTAAGAACGATGAGTGCCAAAGTCTAAATCGTTGAGATTTAGTCTGAATGGTCCGAATTTAAATTTTTCCACTTTTACTCATTTGAAAATATTATTTTAATATGTACAGAGTTTAAAATAAAAATAATTTCTTAATTATCAGTTTCTTAAAAATATAATTGTTTCTTTAAAATCATCAATTGAAAATTTTAAATTTGGACCATTAAAATTAAATTTAGATACTACAGTGATAAACAGCAGAAGTTAACATCAATATTTTAAAACCATACACATTGTGGCTCAATTTTCAGATTTCTTACAAAACATGACTGAATGAGACCTATGGTAGTTTTAAAATCCATATGCGGCTCAACAATTTTTAATTAGACCTCGAATAAAGGCAAGAAGTTTGAAATTTTAGATTGAGAAAGTAAGGTTTAAGTAACTTATTATAAATTAATAATTACTAAACTGTAAAAAAGAGTTTTAAACTCCATTTTTACTGTGTGAAGTTAGAAATTAAGGGGGCAGTGGAAAGATTAAATATATATTGGGTGAAGATCACACAGGAATTAGGTTGTATCTTTAACGTTGGATTGTTTCTAATGAAACGGTATCTGAGATTATTTAACCCTTTCGTTTAATTAATTTTTTATAAAAAAAATCAGGAGCACTAGTTTATTCCCATGGATCTGCAGCTTTAATTATAAAAATAATAAAACAAATTAGCTTCTTGGATTTGGGGGAGGTACACAGGACACGAACTCAAATAATAATGCTACCATATCAAAACGACTCCTTAATTTAATTATTAAATTAATCAGTTAATTAATTATCCTTCCTGTTAGTTTTTTTTTCTGGGGATCATTGGGGTTTTGTGCTGGGAAATATTTGTTTACTACCATTTGCAAAATTTAATAATTAATAATTTTGTAGGACATGAGGGGCCACAAGTAAGCATGATGAATATATTTTTAATGGCTAATACATATAATATATTTGTTTAATCAGAGAATCATTTTGATTAGATTTAAAGTTATAAAAACTGATTACTTAAACTGTAACTGCATGTGGGAGTGTGTCACTGTGTCGTTTTAATTATGTGATCTCAAATTGTGATTAACTCAATTTAATTATAAGATTAGAATGTCAGTTTCTTGCACATGTTGAAGAGCTGATGACAAGCATTAGCAATAATAATTAATTCAATTAAGAGACTCCGAAAGATCTCCATTATATTGCTTATCTTTAATTATGTTTTGAGAAAAAAAATTTTAACATTGCACTTATGAAACAAAGTGAGAAGGTGTTTCATATGATTTTTCAGAAAGATAATTTATTTTGGTGTTCTCTTACAATTTTTGTTATTGTGCACAAACAATGAGTCAACAATTTACATTTATAATTGAAAGAAATGATTTGCATACATTTAAGAATTTAAAAGGAAAAGGTAACCTATAGGTCCCTATAGTTTTATATAATTTTTAATCAAGCTCCGGTTATTTGAGATGACTAATTACAAAAACTATAAGGACTCGATTAAAAATAAGATGAAACAACAAGAATATGATAAAAAGAAAACATATATGAATTTGATTGAAAATAATAGAGACCTGAATAAAAATCAAATGAAACTATGAAAACTTGTAGATTATTTTTTAATTTAAAATAAATCAATATTAAGTGCCTACATAATTAGCCCCCAAAAAACTTGTAGCTTGATCCAACTATAAAATTTGTAATATAATAATAGTAATAGTAATAGTTTGACTGCCTTAACTACACATGAGCTAATACAAAGCACCTAATGTGGGATTTAATCAACCTAATTAATGCAAAAGCAACATAAAGAAAAGGCACCCACACACACACATGTACATAGGAATGCTACTTTTGTTTATTTTATAAACAAATGAAAAATAAATAGAATGAATTGTGGTAAAGAAAATAATTTAAAAACAATAAAAAATAAATAATGAGACAAAGATAAGAAAAATGTTGTGAGGAATTGTGCATGGAAGGAAGTGATACTCTTACTAATAGAGAATGAAAAGAAGACAAGAAAGTTGACAAGTTCGAAGTGTAGAATACAGAGAACCACTTATGAGTAACGCCAAAGCAAAATGGCCACACCCTAGTTTTGTCCAAACGCTATCCCTCCTTTCATTTCTTTATATAATGTTGTCCCCTCTCCTTTCCTTTCTTCTCAAATTTGTTTCTCACTTGAATTCTGTGCCCTCTCCGGTGTTTTTAACAAGAACACATTTTTTTATTACCGGAGGAAATCTTGTTTCGAGAAATATTAGACATTAAGAGCTGAATTAGTTTTTTTTAAAAATTAATTTCATGATATATTACCTTCGATCCTAAATATAAAAGTTAATTGATTAATTTGAGTAAATTAAAGGGGTAAGTTAAATCAGTTATTTATACTCCCTCCGTTCCTTATTATAAGAGACATTTGATGCTTATGGCATGTTCCTATATGTAAGAGACACTTAAAAGTTGTCTCTACTTTTTTTGTGTTGATTTTCTATTTTACCCATATTTATTGTCTCCAACTCACACTCTCCCTCCCTCCCATTTCTCTTTCTTTTAATGATTTAATTGTTCTCTCTCATACTCTCTCTCCTTATTAATGAGGGCAATTTTGGAAAAAAAATTATACTTTTTACACATTGATTGTTCTTAACTAATTTTAACTATTTTTTTGATCAACGTAAATCGGTTATTCGTCTCTTATAATAAGGAACGGAGGGAGTAATAAATAGGTGTTGTCTTTCCTAAAATATCCTTGTTAATCAAGTTTATTAATTAGAACTATTATTATTAGAAAAAACTATTTTTTTTAAAAAAGATAAATATGAGAGACGAAGTAGATTGAAATCTTATATTTAGGACCAAAATAAAAGTCAAACGAGATTTTATATTAAGGATCGAATGTAGTATTTCTCTAGTTTTATTTATAAGGCACTTCCAATATGTTTCACACGGACCAAGAAAAACATTAAACTGTATTAACTCTCTATTAAAATATAACAACTTTTCAACTTTACCCCTATTTAATATATATATTTAAAAAAATAACTATCTATATTATAATAAATGAAAGATAACATAATATATTCATGGTAAAAGTTTAATGAAATGAGATATAAATAGAACTAAGAAAAATCTTTTCTGTACCCTATAAATAGAAATAGAGAAGTATAAAAAAAATATGTAAAAAAAATTTTGTCTCAATTTGTACGAAAATGATTTGGGGTTTTCCAAACACCCCTTAAATATGAGAGATTAGTTTCTTCTATTAAACTCAATTCTTATCAGCGTTTCGGCATTTTTTATATCAATATATAATTTATAATTCGTTAATTTTCCTCCTCCTTAGTTTTTTTTATGCATAATTAAATTTTGGGTTGTATATCATGCGGAATCTACAATAGTCCCTCCATTTTTTTTTTTATAGAAGCAAATGTTCAACATGGATTTTTAGGTTTCTTTTATAAGCAAAAACAATAAAATTTGAGATGCATTCAAGACGTTTTTTTTCAAGAAAAAAATGTCCTTCATTAACTATTTTTTTTAATTAAATGAGCATACATCATTAGAATTTCAATTTTCAAGTAATTATTTGTTTCCATCAAAATTTTCAACATGAAATGAAACGCGTTATTATCCTGTGTTTAATATACAATGGGGGAATGGAAAAGAGACAAACAGGGTGAAGGTTTTAACAAATTAAATTTGATTTAAAATATGCACAAATGAGATTATAAAATTTGAATACACGGAGAATTACGTAAGAGAAAGAGGTATAAGAAAAATGTTCATGTTTAAAACGTTCGTGGAGTTGTAATTAATGTTCGGAGATATTTTCCAACCAGGAAACAACAGCCTTGAATACAAAATACGAGGAGAAAGCGATGTGTATTTAATTCACTTGTAGTATTATGCTTATATACACTTCTCTGATCTTGTTTATAAGACACTTTCAGCATATTTCATACAAATAACAAAAAATCTTAAACTGCATTAACTCTCCACTAAAATAAAACAAATTTCTAATTTTACCCATATTTAATATATACACATTTTATAAGAGATAACTACTTACACTATAATAAATGAAGGAGAAAATAGTATATTTACGTTAAAAATTTAATAGAATGACTTATAAATAGGATTAAAAAACATTTTCTCTCTACTAGGACAGAGGAGTATATTGCATGGCGTATTTGGAAATGCCCCTTCAGAAAAGAAAGAAAGTTACGTTCAAAAATTTCAAGTTGAAAGTTATTTTATTTATTTATTTAATATAAATATAATTTTTTATTCAAAATAATTCTCTATCAACTATTAATTTTTTCCTTAAAAAACCACACCCACGTGGGAAGCATCAAGAGGAAACTGTTTATTCTCTTTCTCTCCTGCACCCACCACTTATTTATTTACATGCAAAAAGTAGTGAAAGCCCAATAACACATAAATACCAAAATAAAAGATTAAATTAGTTTCGTCACTTAAACATATAATATGCATTATGATCTTTTCTATGAAAATGTTAATTTATGATCATTTGTAATTATAAATTGTTTATATCTATACGTGTCCCAACATAAAATGATCCAGATGGCAGATTAATTATGTATTTGGGTAAACTAGGAAAAACTTACATGATATTTTGAAATACTTCTAAGAGAATGCACTGAGTGTCTTTTAAAGCATGAGATATACTGTTTCTTATCTTTAATATAAAAATTAATTTAATATTTAAATTGATTCTATATATAAGACCTCAATCTATTTTGTCTTTTATATTTATCTGTTCTTTCTAATATAATCATTGTAATAATTACACATGTTAAATGTTTAATTAAATGATAGTTTTAACTAGTATACATAATTAGTAAATATATTTTAGAAAATACAACACACATTTATTATACATAATAATTAATTTAATAAATTTTCTTAACACACGTTTATTATATGAAGGACTAGACGTGGTATATCTTCATAATATTACTTAAGTTGTTTCATTCTTATATCCTAGTTGGATTTTTGTTATAAGACACCTTTTGAGGGGAAAAAAAGGCAATCTATATTATTGTAACAGGTCAATTAGGGTATTAATTAAAATTTTCAAAATTAGTTTTTAAAAATTTCATTGATTGCAATTTCTATATCTTCATGAATGTAATTTACGGTGATAAACATGAATAATTTTTTTTTAACTTTTATATAAAATTAGTAACCTAACTTTTTTTTTTTTTGACCAGCAAAATTAGTAACCTAACTACTCCTTATAATGCAATGGATTTAATAAGACAGCTTTGAAGACCATTAATCCCACACACACACACATACCTGTATACATGCTTTGAGAATGGAATGAAGATCTTCCATTGATGAGTTCTTAAATTTGTTAATTTTATGAATTTTATTTATATCATTGCTTATTATTAATGTTAATTAAATTTTGTAATGGCAATATATATATATATATATATATATATATATAACAAACTACTCGGCAAAAGCACATTAATCATATACGATAATTTTTATCCATTAATTAATAGAATCTAATTGAGATGTGAAAACTAAACAAAAATAAATCAATGACATCCACCAACACTAATTGATTATTACGCGGTAAAAATATTACAAATATTATGGTCACTACATGTTGTATCATCTATTAATGCGTAAATAATTTTGAAACATGAGAGTAAATTTTAATTAAAGATAAATCATGTATAGCAATGTCAAATTTTAATTAAAAACATCATCAATATATATAAAGGGTTAATATAATATCTAATTCCATAAATTTGTGTTCATTTCGATTTTGGTCCCATAAGTTTTGAATCATAGGTTTTTGTTTTTCAAAAGACAAAATCATCTAAATATTTATTAAATTATATGAACGAATGTTTTAAATGAAAAAAATTGATGAATCAAAACATATGGTTTGAAATCTGATGAAGCAAAACTAAAATGAGAGTAATTTTGACGGATCAAAAATTGTATTAACCTATATATAAATACAGTATATACTAAGATAAAATTTATATTAAGTCATAATATTTATAATATTTTTACCAAGTAATAATTAATTTTTTTTGTCAGCCAAGTACTCCTATGGTCCTTAATATAGGAACTAATTATTAAGTCAATTTTGGTCCTAAATATAATTTTTTTCTCATATTTATCAATTTTTTTAAAATTATCCTTATGGATACTCCTCAACCATAATCAAGTAAGTGAGAGAGGAAAACATTAAGAAAAATGATTATGATATTTTAGAAAAAATATGTTATTTCTTATAATTAACTAACTCATCTAACTTCCTTAATATAATCAAATTAGTTAAATATGGTTTATATTAAGGATCAAAGGAGTAATAATTAATTAAGTCATAAATGTAGAAGAAATTTTAATAAATACTCCTCTTGTCCTTAATATAATACCTATTTAAATAATTTAATTAGATTAAAAAAGTTAGTTAAGTTAGTTGTTTATAAAAAATATAATGTGTTTTTTCTAAAATACTAAAATCATCTTTTTTTTGGTATTCTTTTTTCATCTCTTATTTAATTATAATTGAGGAAATATCAATAAAAATAATTTAACAAAAATTAATAAATATAATAAATAAAATTTATATTTAAAATAAAAATTAACTTAATAACTAAGTCTTATAACAAAAAAAGAAATATTAAACAGGGATGGCCATTTTAACAATGTTCATAATAAGTTGACAGTTAAAAAATGTGGACTTGCGGTTTTGGGGAGGGGCATTGACCGGGCCACATGATGAGCCAATCAAGCCGAAAACCTCAGAGCGTGTGATTCACTCTCCAATAACAGATCATCATGATGTCGTCTTGAGTGGGTCCCACCATACCCATCACAGATTCGGTTGGAGCGTGGAGTACAAACTCCTATACAGCGCCTGTACTGCAAATATAGTATAATAATCAGAATAATATAAATTGTCTAAAAAAACAAAAATAAAATACAGAGAGAGAGGTTAAGGCCTAAGGGAAAGTGAACCGGAGGCAGATCTAGATCCACTCACCTCAACGCCTACCCAAAAAGCTTCCAACTTGCCACAAATAAAATTGGAACTTTTTCTTTTTTCCTAATAAATAATGAAACTAATTGAAAATATATGATTTCGATCTTCTCTCTTTTATTTTTATTTTTTTCAAACCATTGCTATTAATTACACAAAATTTCAGATTCTAATATATTGAATGATTAAAATTTAAAAGATTCTTTGGGAAAAACTTAAAATTTAAAACTCTTATTTGATGAAAACTAACATATATTTTTATATAATAATTAACAATTATTTTTATTTATGTATAAGAGTGTATTGATCAAGTCTTATCCTTAGGGTTAGACTGAAATGTGTATCTAGAATTAAAAACAAGTTATATTATTTATAGTTTATTTTACAAATAATAATCCATTTTTATTTTTCTTGATAGTATAGCAAAGCCAAATTCTTACTTTTACACTTTGGACAGTATTTACCATGATTAAAAAAAATGATAAATATGTTATTCTGTCCTAAATTTCTATTATTTTTTTACCACATCTTCACTTTTTTGCCATATCCAAATATATTATAGGATTATGTTTTTATTTGTTTTCCCCCAATTATATAAGATATTGTTAATGAAATATGATGAACAAGTTGTTAATTCCAAATCCTCTATGTATGGCATGGAATATGATAATTAACTTGTATTTATTATGATTGTGAATAGTTAGTGTATAATATGCCATGCATTTTATAAGATGCATATATGTTATTAGTTTTAATTTTCCATGGCATTTTAAACACTGGGCATAAAAAAATTTCTAAAAATGAAATATTAAATGGGTAAAATTAAAAGGGAAATGTTGCCATTGGAATTGTTCAAAAATACAATTAATCTTCTGTCCAGTCCAGACATTACTGTTTGGCAAGAGAATAGTACTAGTATTATTAATTAATACTCTTTCCGATCTTCTATGTAAACTTCAAATTAAATAAGTGTGTCATATATATTTTGTAAGTTTCAATTTGATTTTTTATGTATTTTTTCTAATTTTATCTTTAATTATTTATTTTCTCTCTTATTATATTTTTCTCACACATTCTCTTTTATTTTTTTAATTTATTATAAGGATATATTCACATTTTTTTAATCTATTTATTATTTTGATTAATTTTAATTATCAAAGTTTGTAATAAATGAGGACTGACTAGTATACTAAATAATGGTAGTGGTACTACTGTCAACAAGAAAACACAAGGCCTTTCTCGCTGCTGGTGCCACTCCTACCGGTCTTGGATTCTCAAGTTTCAAAGGACAGAGAAAGTGGCAAGTGTTGTATATGTAGTAGAAGTAGCAAGTAGTGACTAGTGCGAGAAGGAAATCTTGGGATTTAGAGAGAGAGAGAGAGAAAGCGAGAGGAGAGAGAAAGTAAGATAGAGAGAGAAAGCTTTCAACTTCAGTTGCCCAGAACCCCATAAAACACACACAGCAGGGGCAGTGAAGCAATTGATGGTTCTTCTGCCGCTCCTGCTCCTGCTGCTCCTACCACTGCTCTAAACAAGGCGGTGGTTTGGCTTTTCTGCTAAGTTGACTACACTTTCAGCCCTAAAGAAAGGAAGAAGAAGAAGAAGGAAGGAAAGATAGAAGAAGCTTATCGTCTTTCTTATGGGTGAGTTTGGTTTGTGTTCTCCTTCTTGATTTCGAGCTTCTGAAACTAAGCAGGAACAGAAGATTTGATTTTGTTGCTGTTTCCCTTACTTTCTCTCCTTTTTCTTAAATAATATTTTAATTAACATCGGAGAAATTCAACCACTATCTTTCATGTCCTCTTATTATCTCTCTCTCTCTCTCTTCTTCCTTTTATCAAAGGCATCCTCCATCAGTATCCACCCCTTTTAATCATCCACACGAGAATACTACTTTTGCTACTTCACTTTCTTATTTCTCTCCTCTTCTTCTTTAACTTGCTTTTCTTGGCCTTTGCAGGAAGAATATGAGGAACAGGAACACCATTTAGCACTCAGAAATATAGCTGACAGAGAGAGAAAGAGAGAGAGTGACAGATCTCGCTGAACCAACAAAAAAATTAGTTTTTTTTTCTTAAAGGTTTTTCTTTTCTTCCTTCCCTGAACTTCATCTGCCATGGATGGGTATGAAGCAACGAGAATAGTGTTCTCTAGGATCCAGAACTTGGACCCTGAGAATGCTTCCAAAATCATGGGTCTGCTTCTGATTCAAGACCATGGCGAGAAAGAGATGATTCGTTTAGCGTTTGGACCTGAAGCTTTGGTTCATTCTGTGGTAGTCAAAGCTCGAAGCGACTTGGGATTACTTCCCTCGAACTCTCCGTCTACACCTTCAACTCCATCTTCACCATCTCCTTTTCTTTCTGCAACTTCTAACCCAGTTCCTATTTCCAGACAAAATTCTACTTCTTCTAAGCTTCTGCACTGCACTAGTGCAACTACTAGTACTCCATCTCTATCTGAACTTCAGTGCCCTAGTGATTTGATTTCTTCGTCTACCTCTTTACCCTTCTATGGAAACGGAGGATCCGACCCGATTGAGGAGTTTCAGCTCCAAGACCAGCTTTCTTTCCTCAATGATGGATCTTCTCCGACGCTTGGACCTAAAAGCCCGGATTTGTTTTACCCTCCTCAGTCAGATTTGTCTTCTAGTCCCACCGGAGCTGCCTTAGGCGCCGGCGGCGGCGGCTTTGGTTGGGGAGGAGGGTCGGCGGCGCACCACCGCCGGAGCTGCTCGGTGAACGACGCCTGTTTGGGGTCGGAGGAATTGAATTCTGGTTTGGGATGGAAGCCTTGTCTTTACTTCGCTCGAGGTTACTGCAAGAATGGGAACACTTGCAGGTTTCTTCATGGTGGTCTTGGAGATGGTGATGGAACTTCAATGGTGGTGGGGTCTCCGAGCAAGATGGAGATGGTGGACCAGTGTCATGAACTTCTCAGATCCAAGAGTGTTCAGCAACAAAGATTGGCTGCTGCTTCACAGCTCATGGCTTCTTCTTTCCCATATTCTCCTAAGTGTATGAATCTTCTGCTACAACAGCAACAAAATGATAGCCAAAGGTACAACAAACAACAAAAACTGCAAATTTTATCAGAAGTTTTTCAATCGTGTGTTTTAAAAGTTATTATCATTATTATTATGTTTAGATTTTTTTTTTCAAACTTTGTCGTTCGATGATTTCTTGCAGAGCTGCTGCTGCACTCATGATGAACGAGGATTTGCACAAGTTTGGTCGATCCAGGCTAGAGAGAAGTGAGTTTTCTCTGAATGGGGGTCCTGGAATGGTGAACCCAGCTTCAAGACAGATTTACTTGACCTTCCCAGCAGATAGCACTTTCAGAGAGGAAGATGTTTCGAATTATTTCAGGTTGGTTTTTTAACTTTGGAACTGATTTTTCTTTTCTTCTCTTTCGTTAATTATTCCATTGTTTGGTAAACTTACTATAATTTCAACTGCTGTTGAAGCATTTATGGGCCTGTTCAAGACGTGAGGATCCCATACCAGCAGAAGCGTATGTTTGGTTTCGTGACCTTCGTTTATCCAGAGACTGTGAAGCTCATTCTGTCCAAAGGAAACCCTCATTTCGTTTGTGATGCTCGAGTTCTCGTTAAGCCTTATAAGGAAAAAGGCAAAGTTCCAGACAAGTACAGGCACTCTCTCCTTCTTCATCTTTTATCATCTTCATGAGTAATATCTGTCCATCTATCTCTATCCACCTTATCACACATGCTTACCTCATTCTTCTTCTTCTTCATTTGCAGGAAGCAGCAGCAGCAGCAGCAACAGGTAGATAGGGGAGATTTCTCACCTTGTGGTACTCCTACTGGACTTGATGCTAGAGACCCATTTGATCTCCAACTTGGTGGGTTAATGCTTTTAACCTTTCAAATATTCTTTCTTTAAGAGAGATTTTGAAATCTTTACTTCGTATTCTGAGCATCTTTTCTGCGGCAAAAAAAAAAAAAACCTTAGGAGGGAGAATGTACTATAATACTCAAGACATGCTGTGGAGGAGGAAGCTTGAGGAGCAGGCTGATTTGCAGCAAGCTCTTGAGTTCCAAAGCAGGAGGTTGATGGGTCTGCAACTTCTTGACATCAAGAAGCAACACCACCGAGCACTTTCCACTGGAAGTCCAATACCTTCTCCGACTCAATCTCCCAATATGTTCTCTCAGAATCTTGTTCTTCCTCCATTTCACAGCAGCACCGAGGCCCCAGAAGGTATAATAGATGTGCAATCTGTATGATTTTCAAAATGCACTTTGGTTCAACTCTGAAAGATGAACTCAGTGGTGATGCTTTCTGTTTGATGATATACCAGAGAGTGTTACTAGCTCAGCTCCTCCTAGTACTGCATCAATTCCTGTTGATCAGCAGCCATTGCAGCAAGCAATCAACGTTTCTGCGGGGAAAGAAGTGACAGTGAATGGAGAAAATGGAAATACTGAAGGCAATGGCAAGCAGAGTTCTTCTTCTAGTCATGAAGACCGTGAATTGCAAGAATGGTATGCGACTTCTTTTTTTATCACTTGGAATAATCTAAAGGCTACCAGAATAGCAAAAATTCCTCCTTTAAGTTCATGCTAAAAGTTATGTGCATTTATTCCAGGATTTGAATTTTTGCCCTAAATTTGATTCTCTTTTGGAGTTCATATATATCTAATTGGGTTAAAATGAATTAATGCAGTTTGGACCATAATCTCCCTGATAGTCCTTTTGCTTCTCCCACAAAAGCTGCTGGAGACTACATGGCTGCCTTCTCCTGTGGACCTAATGAGGCCATTGGTTCAGATGCTTCTGTTTCATCTGCTAACTCTAAATTTGGAAATAGTTCATTGCTTCCAGCAGCATCTGCTCTGGACATGGGATCTTTCAAATCTTTCAATTGCCAATTGCCCAGGTACCGTTATAATTGTTATCTGGCATTCACATTTAATTCTATGTTTTTCTCCCCATATCCACCATGAGTTTCAGTGTTAATAAAGTTTTAAACTTTTGCTGACCTGGGTTTCAAACTTTCAACCCAGGTTCTCTTCCGGCCATGGAACCATCGGAATGTTTGCTGCCGGCACTGGTGGCGGCATTTAGCATCCTGAGCTCAGGTAAATTACTTTTTGGGTGAATCTTTTTCTTTTTGAGCTCATTTGCAGCTTTGTTGTCTTAAACGTGCATAGCATTTGTGCTTTTGGTGTTGTATAATTGAAGAGGTGGGTTTGGTCTTAATTTTGGCTATCTTGTGTTTTGTCCACAGGAAGAGAAGCAAGGCTTTACCAACCAAACAAACCCTCCACATCAAACAAATCTGTAGAGAGAAAAAAAAATCATCACCACCACCACCATGGCCATCACCATCATCATCAATACTATACTACTTACTACCATACAAAATGCATACGTAAAAAGCAGTGCAGTACAGGAAGTGGGGCCCAGCTATTTCTCCCCATCTTCCCGTTGTGGTTATTGTACCATTTTAATTTAATCTTTCTTCTCATTTTCTGTAGTAGCTGAACCACAGGTAAAAAATAACACAGAAAGAATCAGAGTGTAGTAGGGAAAGAAAGAAAACTATTCTGGCACTGTAATTTCTTCTCCTTTTAATTACCCATTGTGGGTGGACTTAGTGTAGTTTATGTTAGTCTTAATGTTGTTAAGAGTTATATTGTAAGCGTCCTTGTACAGCTGAAGCTCAAGCCAGAGGAAAAGAAGAGGCAGAAGAGAGGGCAACAGTGGTAAAAAGCAGAGACACACTACAAGGCCTGATTCAACAAATCCCATGATGGGTAATCACTAATTTGAGTTTGAAAGAAAGAGAATGAGGAGTAGGAGGGGGAAGAAGGCATAATTGCTAGGGGAAAAAAAATCTTCTTTAGCTTGGCTTAAAGCTCAAAAGGGGAGATTTCTTCTTCCATCTAATATTTCATCTGTTGTTGAAGTTTGTTTGTACTTCTACTTTGCTGTTGTTATACACAAAATGTCAACCTCAATCCCCTCTACTTAGACAGAAAGGAAAAGGATTTAGAAAGAAGAAAAATCAGAAAGCAAAAGTGAGTTTTTTTTTTAATGACTAAATTGCACTCTCTTCTCTTGCTATTTGCCTTTGCCTCCTCTCTTCCTTCGCATCTCCTTCATTCTAAGGAGAGGTTTTGTCTCTTTGTCTGTTCCTTCCCTTCAATTATTTTTCACTTTTCAAGTTGTGTGAACTGGTGGGGTCTGTCTTTTATTTTGATGCCATTATTGAAGAAGGTGGGGACCCCACAAGGCACACCACCATCACATGGGGGGCTGCTGACACTGCAAGTGGGTCCCACACATTTATATAATGCCAGGGTGTGTATGGGTCCTACCCACCAACACCCACCCATGTGAGGGATGCCACTTTCTTTCTCTGCCTTGTACACACAAACACAAATAAACATATAAATATATATGTGCCTGCCTACCCTTTACTTTCTGATATGTGACAGGAAAGGGCATGCAGAGATCTAAAAGAAGATGTAGATGCCCACACGTATGACAAAAGTGCACGGTTTTTGGGAATCTTTGGGGCTCTGTGACTGTGTAGGACAGTGCCCGTGTGTGAGTTACTGTGGGATTTTTAACTGTCCTACGCCTAGGTGTTTGTGAGAACAGTAATGGCTCTGATATATAATAATAATAATAACAGTAATAATATTGAAGTGAAACAGAGAAATAATATAATAGTGTACTCCTCCAATGGGGTTGAACCAGAACAGGCAGGCAGGCTGGCTGGCTTGTGGCATCCTTGTGGATAAGTACATCGGAGCCGTGAAGGTCTTCTATACATATGACACGTTGGCTCCTCTCTCTCTCTCTCTCTCTCACAATAAGCCATAGCCTTTGCAAGTTTCTGAAATGGTAGTCTCCTGTTGTGGTGGTGGAATTCTGTGAGAGTTGGGTCTCCTTCAAGTCTATGAACTAGACCTGGTTTGGTTTATAGGGAAGGATGAGCTTAAGATGGCATGAGATGATGTGAAGGATAAATTATTGTGTTATGATTTACTTGTTGATTTCCCTTAACATATTGATTGATGCTAATTTCTCATCGCCAATGGAACTGAGCATATAACTAATGAGTGGGGGTCAAGTGGAACACCTTTAATTTCTTTTAAGTTTAGGGCTTGAATATGTAAATAAAAAATTATGTTAGATGGGCTATCTCAAATAGGTTTGACAATAATTGAACTTGATTTAATAGTATAGAATATTAGATAATTAATAGAGAAATAACCATATATAATGTATTTTGATAAAATTAAAAATAATGAAAAATTTAAATTTCATACATAATTATTTAACCATTCAGTACTCATTCCAATTTTAAATATAAGATTCATTCAAAAGCATTGTTGTTTTTAGAATCCAGATCCATTATTCATTCAATACAAGTTATTGTTGGATATTCTCGAGATAAAAGTCAAAATATGATTCTTATGAGCGGTTTAACAAAACATGTGAGTCTTGATTTGGTTTTAAATATAATATTACATTTCCTCTTATATGCTATTTAAAATTTTCTTTCTTATACTATGCTTATTTATTAAAATATTTTTTTTATTTCTGTACATTATTAAATTTTAATAATTAAATTATAGGTGTGTGTTCAGAAAGTGTTATAAAATTTTCTACATATTAATTACAAACAACAAATACATATTTTATAAATTAGTTAAAAAGCTTTATATTCAAAATTGAAGGAAGTATATAGTACTATGGTTCCCTAGGGTCTGGATCTTCAATGACAAGAAGCTCTCTCAGCATATACTTTCCTATGTTTGACCCAACAATTTTTTCCCCCCTGTAAGTAAGGTTGAAGTTGGATTCCTTGTTTAAGGGGTATACACACTGCATGTTGTTCATGTTTTTTCCTCTCCATGAAGTCATTATTAATACAAACTCCAGTTTTTAATATAAGGTCTGGTTTCTAGTTTAATTCAAATTATAAATTAAATCTTATATTCAAGACCAGAGTTAGTATTAAACGAACAAAGAAACTAACTAAAAAACTAACCAAAAAGTTCTTGATAATGTCATTAATGTGCTTGAAAAGACCATGGTGTCATCCTCTAGTTGATGACAAAAGTACAGAGAGATTTAGAAGCCAAGTCTAAACCTAGTAGAAGCATTTTGTACATGTGTTTGGTAGAATTCTTGAGCTGGATTTTGGCCAAAGACATTAGTTTGAATTACCATCTTTCATGAGCGAAACACTCTTGATTTTTGGTATATAGTGTTTTGAAAATATACGTTATGCTTTTACTTTTTCCATGTAATTCTATCTGATTTTTGGATTATGATAAAGCTATTTTAAGTCAGATTGTGAAGTAATAATTGAAATTTGATTTTTTTTTTTTTGCAATCATGTGAATCCAATTATTACATTGATTTAGTGCTTTTGATTTTTCAAACATACTGGCTTCAAAATTCAAGCTTAATTTGACATTCGGAGAGCTGTCTTTAATACACAGCAAAAAGAATAATATGATACTTTTCCAACATTAACTTTATCAGAAAAAATTATGAAAATATATTTAAAAAGCCATTAGTTTTAAATCTAATTAACATAAATTAGATGGAAAGATAGCTATTTTTTTAACCCTGTGAGGTGGGTTTTCTTATGTTTTGAAATAGGTTTCTAGAAACATAGAAGGTGGCATCATGTCATCTGATAGTTCTTTTCAAGTGGAATAATGTGGGTGACTTGTAAAAGGGCATCTTTTGTTTTCACATATTATTATTATAAACAGATAAAGAAAAGGGAATGCTTTTTTTTTTTTTTTATGCTTTTATGACAAAGATTTCAAAGAAATCATTTGGTTGTATTATTATGGACGTGGTGATTTTTTTCCTTTTGTCCTCTCAAAGTCCATTATAGGGTTTAGACTCCTAAAAAATGCATCCGGCTTTTTTATGTTGTAAGTTTTTTCCCCCCCCTTCCATGAGCAGGAATGATTAGAATGATGAATTTTTTTTAATTTAATATATAATTCAACATTTTTTAAGTACTAAAAAGAAGGCATTTTTATTATTGATTAGTATGTTTATAAAGAAGTGAGAAAAAAATTAGACCATACCCATTCTAACCAAAGGATTGAGAAAGAAAATAGACACAAGTCTCACGTAAACAGAATAATTATCAATAGGTTCTTTTTTCCAGAGAACTTGTAAAAAACACATAAAATAAGTTGTAAATTTTATGTTTGGCTCCTGAATATTGTAAAAGGACTTGTAATAAAAATCTCAATTAAACTTCATACCACAAAATTGGGATTAAAATTTGTAGAAGTCTTCCTGTGATGTTTAGAAGTATAACTTATTGGGTGTATTTTTTCACAAGTTCTTGAGAAAACTTATTAAAAAGATCTGCTGCTATTGTATTTATTTTCGCCTGAGATTGATACGTAATCTCACAAAAATCAATGAAACACAACCGTGGAAGAGGATGAAATCAACAATAGTCCTAAAATAAATAAAAAAAAATTATAATTATCTTCTTGATATTGTAAAATGTAAAGGCAGTTTTGACAATTATATTCAGTCTCTTATTACTCTCCTATTATACCAGAAGACATGCACGTCTCTTTCTTAAGCTTATTCCTTTGATTTCATAAAGATGATTTTGGTCCCCCCCCCGGGGCTTCTATTTTACTATCAAATTTTAACTTAATAATATGAATTTATTTATTTAATTATAACATTAATTCCTCCAACTGATTTGTTTAGTTGCTGATGGAAATGCACTTGAAAATGGAAAATGTAAGGCAATTAGAAATCCAGCCAACGATTCTAGCTTTGTTTCTTCATGAATATTTGAAGGCTTAATAATGTCACTGGATTTTTATCACTATCTTCAAGAAAAATCTTACAAAATTGAATAAAACAATGTTACTTGTCCAAACGTAACCAAATCTAATTTCACGCTCATGATCATGATAATATGTTCTGTTCTACTTCTATAACGAGTAAAAACAACGTAATCTTTATAGATCCAAAAACGGAAAACAAATATAAAAAAAAAGAGGTAAATAAACCTATGCTTTTCTGACTCAAAAGAATGATGCTGCACCCTAGGAGAATGAGAATTGGAATGATGGCAGATGGAAGAGAACCAGGGAGGCAAATTTGTTCTTTTTTTTTTTTTTGACCCCAAGAAACAAGTAGAAGGAAAGAAGGCCAAGAATATAGACTGGAAATATGTTCATGCACTGCATATGCATGCTTAGGAGATGAGAAGTAATAAAATGTGTCTGGTTTTGTGTTAAAAAACACTTAAAAGTCATAGTTTTAATAGAAACGTGTGCTTTGGTCTCAACAAAACCACGATATTTAGTGGTTTTCGAAACTAGACACGCATGTAATATGAAAGTGGAAGCAAACTAAGAAGTGATGATTAGTTGATGATGAGGAAGAACTAATTAGGAGGAGTGCATTATTTACCAAAATTGCTGTGAAGTGTTGAATCTTTGTTTCAAGCCATATCTGGGCCACTCGGGATGGGTACGTAATCATGATGATGGTGATGGTCCACGAAACCAGCCACTGGAACGGGGATGCATTTGACAATGGCGGCTAAGGGTAAGCTCACTGAACCAATTAAGACACTGGCTAGCCATAGATCCCAGCTTAGTGGTACTGTTTGAGCAAAGGTACCCAGAAATTCAACAAGTATGGCTTGGAAACATATTGTTGAGGCCAAAACTCCCAGGAAGATCCAGCTGCTGAATATGCCTCGGAAAACATTGATCTTCTCCATGTCACGGCTGTTTATCTCGTTGAATACCTGATGATTTTGCAGCACGGAAAAAATTGCATGACAGAAGATATTATAGTTTTTAAATGCTCATGAGGATTTCTTCAGATAAAGTTTCCTTTGGTGTTTAGTGCAGGTTCTTGGATAAAAATACACTCATCTGATCTTAAATGTAAGATCCATTTTGTAGTGTAAATTATACTATAAAATGAGTCCTATATTTACAGGAAGAGTCCAATTGTTGGAAGAGGAAGAAAAGTAAGCATACAGAAATATGAAGTAACCGTGGTAAAAATCTTCTGCTTTTTTTACATGTACAGATGAAGATAAGCAATTACAGCTTAAAAAGCCGTGATATAGCAACTACATTTGCGAAAACAATTATACAGAATGTCTATAATTTTTATTATATCCTTCTATCGACGATAGGGCATCTGAAGTTTTATAAACAACTTTGAAAGTGTTAAAACGCAACCGTATTTTCTGTAATTTTTTTTTATCTCTGTTCACTGAGAGGGAACTTATGATAGACCCAGTGGGTACATGTCAGCGGCAAGCAAATACACTACTGAAAAATATGCGACCGCCGTAGTAATTAATAGAATGAACAAAATCTACAGTATATTAGGTTGGTTTCTTTTATAAGTCATATAGGAATGTAAGGCCTCTATATAGCAAGGAACATAGTATGAGAATAATCAGAAGACAACGCTAACGAGTGGTTTTTAAGAAAAGCACATTCGTGGTTTACAAAAGAAAAAAAAATTACAACGAAGATCTAAATATTAGAACTGGTACCTGGCAAAATACGAAGACGTTGAATATGAAGGTGTTCAGAACAGAGGTTGCATCAGGACCATTAAGCTTCATAATCTGTTCACCGCGAAATTTGAGAACCAAAAGGACGGCTATCTGATAGAGGCTCTGACCAATTATATTCCTCCACATGATGCCGGTTATGAGATTGGCATTCCTTCCAACAGGTGGTCTTTTCATCAGCCCATCATGGGGAGGTTCTGTGGCCAGAGCCAAAGCACCAAGAGTGTCCATGATCATGTTCACCCAAAGCATTTGAACAGCGGTAAGAGGAGCAGAACCTGAAAATGGAATTCTAGCATAATCAATAAGCAAAGATAGCATGGGTGAGACTAAAGGGATGGTAGAAGACTGTCAAGTTAGCTGATGTAATACCTGACACACATGCGGAAACAAAATTGAGGATGAGAGCCACAACATTAACCGTTAATTGGAACTGAACAAACTTCTGAACATTGATGTACACAGAACGGCCCCATCTGGCAACGTTCAGTATGGTTGTGAAGTTATCATCCATCACAATGACATCCGCGTTCTCTTTTGCGACCTGCAGGACGAGAAAAGAAGTTTAGCAAACAATTTAACGTTAAACACGCAGATTAATTAATACAAATTTTCATCGGCCATACTGAGATATGCATCTGCCATATACCTGTATATTATGCATGACGTTGTAGTTATGTTCTAAAAATATGGGTGGTGCACGAGAAGAATTTTAGCTTCATGCGAAGATCGGAGGAAGTAAATGAGAAAGCCTAATAAATTTAGTCAGGCGATGCTTTATCCGAAATATATTCAATCTTGCAGACCGGGGATCTGGGATGACCAGTGGTGCGGTGGAGAGTGTGGCTTCTGAACGCCAAAGCAGTCGTTCAAGGACAATGTTCTCTAAAAGATAGCAAGTTCTCGTGTATAATTTGGGTTCTCTAAAATATTTCATAGGTGCAGTAGGGACAAATAGGCCCCACTTTTGGCGAGTTCATGGTGCAAGTACTTCAAAGGATCTTGGACACACGGGATATTGACTCACAAAATAAACAAAAAATTGATGACAAGGGGGATGAGTTAAATAGCAAATATAGAGACTGCGACTTACAAACCTCTGTTCCTGCTATGCCCATGGCAAGGCCAATATCCGCCTCACGCAAAGCTGGAGCATCGTTTGTCCCATCACCAGTTACTGCAACAACTTCGTCGAAGTCCGTCCTCAAGTGGGTCACTAAAGTGTGCTTGTCCAGAGGCAAAGATCGAGCCATAACCTATTCAAATTAAGCAGACTTATTTATTAGCTTACCATCCCATCGCTAAATCAACACTACTAGAGTTATCCATGAAAAAGTAGCGAAACCTGTATTTTTGGTATTATCTCCTCCATTTCTTGCTGGGTCTTCTTGCGAAATTCGGGTCCTTCGATGGCTATACCGTCTGTCAAGATACCGCATTCTCTAGCTATTGCTTTAGCAGTAATGATGTTATCACCAGTCACCATCTTTACCGAAATACCAGCTGCTTTGCAAGTTTCCACAGCTTTTTTTACTCCAGGCCTCACAGGATCCTTGATCCCAACAATTGCCAACAATGTAAAGTTCTCCTCAGGAATATTATCCCCACCAGAATTTCCTTCGATATCTTTAAAGGCAATGGAGAGAGTTCTTAGAGCTTCAGAAGCAAAATCATTGATAACTTTTGCGATGTTCCTTCTTTGTTCTTCGAACAGGCGAACGACTTTGCCATTTGTGTCCACAAGTTTGTCGCACATTTCCAGAACTATTTCTGATGCTCCTTTACAGAATGCTCTAGACTTATTGGCAGTACCAGGAAGAGCCACAAGCACTGACATTCTTTTTCTGTTCGAATTGAATGGTTCGATCTTTAAGATCTTGTACTTCTCATTATAAACCCCAGGTTCACCTCCAGAAAGCAACCCAAATTCCAACAATGCCTTCTCTGTCGGAGTACCCATAACCTTATTCTTCCCATTTTCACCTTTGACCACCTCTGAGCCAGTATTCTGAAATATTGACTGCAAAAAGAGGTCAAATATTTGTTCAGAAATGGATGACTTTAACAAATTCTCACTGCTATTGTTTCTCATCTCCTTAGTTTGTCCGCAAATCCATATTTTATGTACTACCATGTGATTTGTGGTCAAGGTTCCTGTTTTGTCTGTGCAAATAGAACCAGCTGAGCCCATCGTCTCGCACGCAGAGAGGTGCCTGACAAGTGCCTTGTCGTTCATTAACTTCTTCATTGCGAACGCAAGGCTTAGCGTCACTGCCAAAGGAAGCCCCTCTGGAACTGCCACAACTATTATAATTACAGCAGTCGCAAAGAAATTGAGAAGCTCAGATGCGTCGTTTAAGGACCATTGAGAGATTTCATTATGAACTATTTTACGCACCAAAAACCTGCCAGTCAGAACCAAGAATGTCATCAGGGCGAAACCCAAGCCAATCTTTCCAATTATGGTCGCAACCCCATTTAATTTGACCTGCAACGGCGTCTCATCGTCTCCCACTTCGTTCAGAGTATCCATCAGTCTTCCCCATTCAGTCCTCATACCAACAGAAGTTACTAACATCTTAGCAGATCCATCTTGTACTTTGGTCCCAGCCAGAAGAAAAGGAGCACGTTGGTCGACATGCACAGCCTCGCTCTCGCCTGATAAGCTTGATTCATCAACTAATAAATTGTAACCCGATATGAATAATCCATCTGCAGGAACTATGTCTCCAATTGATAAATGAACAATATCTCCTACCACTAACTCATAGATTGAAATCTTTTGTCTGTTCCGATCTCTAATGACTTGAATGGTAACATTTTTCTTCTCATTTTCCAAATCTTTAAATTGCAAAGACTGTTTATAGTCACTAACTGATGTGACGAAGACAACTAAGAGAATAGAGAGTGCGATTCCAACTCCATCATACACACCTTTTGGCCAACCTTCAGTGGGGATTCCAACTCCTATTGAAACAAAAGCACATAACAAAAGGATAATGAGAGTCAAGTCTTGCATTGCATCCCAAACGAACATCCAAAATCCTCTTGAGGGCTTCTCAGCAAAGCGGTTAGAACCAAAGACATTTTGTCTATGAGGAACATCACTTGAACGAACACCGTCTTCCAGTGACACATTAACTGCTTTTGCCAATCCTGCTACTCCTCCACTATGTTCTAAGCCTTTGCTATTATGTGATCGGCATATGTTTGCTAAGTCGTCGGGTTCAATAGCAAAACCCGATTCCTTGACCTCCCGGGAGAGCATGGAAGAACCACGCTGCCCAGCTGTGAGAGAAGAAGAAAAGAAGTTAAATTCTTTATATTTGTGTATTTAAAATAAGACTGATACAAATGACTATAATTGTCAAATTAAAACAAACAAGAAATAACTGAATCTACTCGGAATTAAATGTAAAATACCGTCAATAAACTGCAATGCTGCTTTTTGCACATAGAGAGCTACTCGTACTTTTTCCTGTTCAAGATAGACGCCATTAGCCATGTAGTAGCGGCAGATTGTAAGGATTTTCATGCAACTTTAAGAAAAGTAGGCACGGGGAGAATGGAAATCCCACGCAGGCAATGCATTCGAGAATGGGTAAGGGAATCCTACAGAGGCAAGGCTAATTTGTTTTTGGGATCCTTTCTCAGTGGCTAATTTGTCTTTCTTCTGAGAGTTTCAAGGCCTTTATCGCCTCGCTAGTCAACTTTCCTCCCCAACTTTACTCCATCAAAATTTTCGGCACATGCTGTGTGTGTGGCTTGGAAGCTCACTTCGTCGTCTAAGCAAGATGGTGTTGAGACCTTATTTAATAGCTTAAAAGCTATTGACATTGTGGGGCACCAGTATGAATTGGTGATCCGTGATGGTGTCTTTCTATGTCTCTTGTTTTATAGATATTGCCGAGTAGTATCTACTCCTGCGCTTTGGGACTTCAAGCAGTATTGGATTTGGTGGCGTTACTGTTGGTTCGAGATGGGATTCAAGCTTTTGCTGGCGTTCGAAATGCTAACCGTTGTGTTTGTTGGTTTGTTTGTTTGTTGTTTTTTGGTTTCATTTATAATATGTCATTTCCTTGTTTTAGTAATGGGCCAACCTTTTGTTTTAGTTTATTTGAGTTTGCTCAACTTAGCCGGCCTTTTATGTGTAATCTTTTTATTTAGTTTGAATGAAATTGTCTTTTAATTAAAAAAATGAAAGGCAGAATTTTGGGTGGGGACAGCTACAAAAATAGGTCAGAGAATGAGGCCCAAAGCCCCCCAGAGAAACTAAGGGGGTGTTTGGTAAAACCAAAACCTAGGTTTCAGAATCACTTTTCCGCAAAACGAGGTAACCTCCTCCACATATTTACTTCGTAATCCGTAAAAGCACTTTTGAAACCATGGTTTGGTTTCTATCCAAACACCAGAGAAAGGCTGGATAGAGTTAAAAGCTACTCCTCCGGTCCTTATTATAAGACCCAATTTGACTTTTTATTTGGTCCTAATTATAAGACCCAATCCATTTTCTCTCTTATATTTATGTATTTCTTTCCAAGATAATCCTTCTAATAATGATAGTTTTAGCCAATATACTTAATTAGCAAGGATATTTTAGGAATAACAACACTTATTTATTATAAATAACCAACTTAACTTACTTCCTTAATCTCCTCAAATAAGTCAATTGGGTCTTATAATTAGGACCGGAGGAGTATATTTTTGTAGTGTTTATTTTGTCATATGGATTTTATACCGAATTTTATTAAATTTAGGATAATAGGTAATGATTATCGTATAATTATTTAATCGCATTCAATTTATTCTCATTTTTTATTTAATTCATGACCTATTTTAATACAAGAATTGTTCTTCAATAAATTATTAAATTATTATTTATAATTTAGTTACATTAAAAAAATATTTAGTACATAATTATTGTTTTGAGTATTTTTTATCAAATAATTTTTTAATTTGTTAAAATCAAAATTTTAACATTTTTCTCCCACCTCTAGTGACCGCCATCAATGTTTTTTTCTTCTGTCGTATATTTGGTGTAGGATTATCTTAATAGAATTATTTTGTCTAATACTACCTCTAGTTCTAACTAAATATAAGAGCTAGTTTGACTTTTAATTTGGTTCTACATACTACCTTCAGTCCTAATTATAAGAGCTAGTAGACTAATTTGAAGAGATTAAGCAAATAAGTTAAGTTAGTTATTTGTAATAAATAGGTATTGTCTTTCTTAAAATATCCTTACTGATCAAGTTTATTGGTTAGAGCTACTATTATTAGAGAGACTACCTTGAAAAAAAAATACATAAATATGAAAGACAAAGTGGATTGAAGTCTTATAATTAGGATTAAATAAGTCAAACAATGTCTTATATTAAGAACCGGAAATAGTATAAGATTTTAATCCACTTTGTCTCTCATATTTATCTATTTCTTCCAAAATAATCCTTATAGTTGTATATATTAAATATTTCATCAACTGATAGTTCTTACTAATACACATGATTAGCAAGAACATTATAAGAAAGATAATGCATATTTATTACAAATAATTAATTTAATAAATTTTTTTAATCTATTCAAATTAATCAACTAGCTTGTATACTAAGCATTGAAAATAATAATTCATTGCTAATGACATTGATCTTCACGATCGGGAACCGGAGAAGCACTACTCCCCCCCCCAAAAAAAAAAAAGGATAATCATGAAAGAATAGAATGGCCTCGAGTAAGGGGAAACACCACGAATATATACCATTGCCTTTCAAGCATGCAAAGATGAAACCTTTTATCATAGTTACGTGGGCTACCTAAAACATATAGGTGCGTAAACTTAACAATAATACTCGGCAAGTGCCTAGCCAACTAATTAGACAATGGTAAAAAGGGACGCGACCACTTTAATCCATTAGAGATCATAAACCCTATTACCTTTTGGCACAGTTAATTCATTGGCACTCTGACAAGTCATTTGATTAAAGCAATATCAGTGAAAACCAATCCTATACAATCATTCAGTTGTGACTACACCTATATCTTATAATTACACTCCTGAACCCTTTTCCCCCTAGTTATCATGCCTATCATATGCAGTTAATACTGTGAAGTCAACAGGGGTGTCCAAACTTGAAATCAACTTTCCTTGCGACACAAGAAACAATACATGTATAGATCGTTTAATCTGTAGATCTGTTTATACCTAAGAAATAGCTGGAGTTCACCAATATTGGTCCATCTCGGAGCCAGGAAAGAAAACAAAAAATATAATATACGCACATATATACATGTAAAACGGATTAGAAGTCATTTTAAATAAAGTAATAAAACTTGTAAGATTTAGGAAATATTTGGATAGAAACGAAACCATGATTTTAAAAGTGATTTTACGGTATACGAAATAAATATATGAAGGAGTTTGTCTCGATTTACAAAAAAATATTTTTGAAAAGTATTTTTACAGCTTAATCAACTTTAACTAATTAAAAAAATGCCACAAGAGGAAATAAGCTGTCCACCATCAAACTAGCGATACGTCACCTAAGACTTTCGAAACATTTGGAAAAAGCGATTATACAGAAGCAATGGTCATATGATGGAGCATTTGTGAAACAGAAGTTCAATTTGGTTTGGTAAATTTCAGTATGGATCGAGGACTCGAGTATTCAAAGCTTATGATGTGAAATCAATTCTACGTACACGTATGAAGAAATATATTCATGCAGGACAGTAAAAAAAATTTCAAGGAACAATCACCCCTCTTTAGCATTGAAAAGTCCATATATAGGATAATACTAGTACTCTTTTGTCGTAATTAAATGGTTTACTTGGTTTTTTCCCCCCTTTCTTTGACACATCTTAAATGCTACGGAAAATGATGAGAATGACAGGTGGCAAGGATTACCAGAAATGCAAAAATTCCGAGAAAAGTCGATGGATACTGTGTGAAAGTGAACTGCATAAGCCAATGACAATCTAATCGCGCTAACAATTTGACTTTGCTTCTGTTATTCTTGCGGTTTAATAAGCGCACAATCTGAGCCGCAGCAATTTTCCATCTCTATTTCTTTGACGAGAAAATTTCGAAAATGAACAGGAAGGTTCATCTCATAACGAAGACATCCAGAGATCATAACCAGACACTTCAGGTTTATCATTCTAATTGTGGAAATGCCGATCATAACATCCAAACTAATCACTAACTCAGTGCATGTAATCGAGAACAGAGCAATCCGTTTCAATTCGGGAAAAAATCATGGACCAAAAAAAAAAGCCAAATCTATTTCGTTTTATTTCCAAACAGACATAAACCACGTTGATAAATCAGTTTCTATAAAACGAAGAGAAAGAAAAAGATCCAAATGGAAACACAGTTTCTGCAAGAGCTGAAAAAAGATAAGAGAGAACAGAGTAGTCTCAAACCTGGAGTTTCTTGCGCTTCTTCTCAGCCTCGGCGCGCTTAGCGAGGTCAGCGACCATGCGAAAGCGGCGACGAGGATTCTTGACGATGGAGACGGCGGATCTCCAGCGGCGGAGGTTGGCCTCCGAGGGCCGCTTGGGCGACACGTCGAAGTTCTCTCGGAGGTACTGCTCCATATTGTTGCGGCACACTCAATGCGAATGCGAGATTATGCTTCCTGGATCCAGTGAGAGGGGAACTCAAAGCGATGAATCTGTTGGAGAATACCAGACTGGAACTAGAAATGGTTTTTGAAAGAAAGGTTCAAACATGACCGGATTTGGCGCGAATCAAAAGAGATCCATTAGCTTCTTCTTTATAGGCCAAGTGCTAACTGCATTGCGTGTTTAGCCAATGCTCTCTCTTCGCTTCTTCCCTTTTTTTCCCTTTTCTTTTTTAATTAAATACTTATTTTGAATGTCCGGTTTTTTTAAATACTGCCTCTGGTCTTAATTATAAGAGCTAATTGATTAATTTGAGAAGATTAAGGAAAGAAGTTAAGTTAGTTATTATAATAAATAGATGTTGACTTTTCTAAAATATCCTTGCTAACTAAGTGTATTGATTAAAACTACTACTACTATTGTTAAAAGGACTATCTTGGAAAAAATGCATAATATGAGAGACAAAATGGATTGGGATCTTATATTTAGAATAAAAATAAAAGTCAAACAAGGTGTTATATTAAGAACCTGAGTAGTATAATATTTATATGATCAATATCAGTCACGCAAATCAATTGGCTCTGAAATTTCTACCCCTTGTAAATTGTAATGGACAAATTCTTATGTGTAAATTTCTAGGAATTTTCGTTTTTTGCAAAACATTTATTATTATTATTATTATTATTAATTTATTATTAACAAGTTTCATTCTACTCTATCTTTTTTTCTTTGGTTAAGCACATGTATCTTCTTATTAAAAGTAATCTCATTCGAGGTACTGTCGGGTATTAAATATAGATACCTCTTCTAGCAGAAATTCAAACCTTAGTTCATTACATTATGAGAGACTAGCCCTTTCTGTTAGACCCAACTCCTGGTGGTCTCTATCTTCTTATTGTATTACTTTGTTTATAATTACCGTGATATTATGACGTACTGTGAAGTTTGAGAAATGAGTCTAATTAATAATATGGTTTATTAAAATCGTTATATTAAATGTATATTAAATTTAAATTCTCCACTATTTGAAATTGTTGTGATATTATGGGCTTTTCTCGGTTATGACTTACTATTATATGACGGTTAAGTTTTGTCAAATATTTAGTTATTCTGCAGAAGTCATGATAATCTCTCTTTCTTCTGAAGGAAAAAAAATAATTAGTCTTTTTTAGTATATTTATTTCAATTTAGGTTCAATCACCAGAATTCTTTTTAATTAGTCAAAATATATATTATTTCGGGGGGAAATATTTAAGTGTCAGTCCTTATTTATGATGTGTTGCGAGGTTGCTTATATTCATCTGAACTGGCAAATAACATGCTGACCTGAGAAAGGGATGAATATGACCTGGGACAGAACGCTGATAATGGGCGCCCAGTAAACCACGGAAACATGAGTCGAACCAATTCTATTCTGTTTAATTTTGACCCACTTACAAATAATTCATTAAAGTTTTAAAATTACAAATGAAATCATTTATTTTCACATTATAAGTAATGATACAACATCACTTTCAAAAGAAAATTTTCATTTTCTTCCCCGAATTTCATCATGTCAAATATGAATGGCATCTATTCCCAAAACAAACTTGTACATGTTGCTTGTTGTACAAGGTTTCATGCACAGATTCTATCATCAGTCAATAATTTTGACTGGAGGCATTTCGCGAAACAAAACTTTTCTCAAATATTTATTTCGTGCAACACTTAGGTGCCCTTTTTAAGCTAATCCAAAGGGCACTAAAACGGATCAAGAGATATCAAATAAAAAAATCACTGTAGCATTCTACAACTAGTCTCAGAAATTTCTCAGTCCTAGTGACCATAACCAGAATAGTTGCTTGTATATTTATATAGGAAATTTCTCCATCACTTCCGATTACCTCAAACACTGCAGGAAGGGTTCGTGCTTGGAAGAACACACATTTTAACATTTGCACAACTAGGAAAATATGTCAAAACTACATGCCATACAAAACTCACACGAGATTATGATTCAAGGCTGTTGACCAAGGAGAGAGGGCCTGTAAAAGACATGGCTTTGAGCAATCTGGATCCGGTCACGTGGATCATTCATGGTCTCATCTCTTAATGCTTCAAGAATGGCCTGTGGGGGAGATTCCCTGAAGATTCAAAGTCAGCAAAACCACAGAAAACGGCAGTTCCATTCTACAATAGGGATAATTAAATAAAATTACAGCTTTCCATGTGCGGGGCTTGTGTGTTAACTCCAGCCAAAAGATCCATGGAGCGTTTGTATACGTATATTTCTTGGACTAGGCCAGGCTTCTGCTAGAACCCAACAGCCTTAAGCATTGGGCCAAAGCCTACCTTAAGTGAGGAGAATTCAACATGTTTGCTTTGATTTATTAGAGAAAAAGTTGAACTTAATAAATTTTGAAAGTAAAAAAATAGATGTAACAAAGAGAAAATAAAAAGAATGAGAATAAATAAAGACTATAATGCCAAATTGAGGGAGTGAGAAAACTTTTCGGGTCAGCCCAAGCTTGCGTTTGGCCGAAAGCGTATAAATCTAATAAGATGATGAGCTTGAATTTTTAAGCCCACAACCCACCAAATGCTCGGCCCTCGCCTCGTTCTGCTATGTTAAACTAAGCATATCCTCAGTCCAAAAGAAAGAAAGAAAGAAAGAGGGGGGGGGGGGAACTAAGCATATCCATGCCAAGCAACTCTAAATCACAGCAAGCCGAATCCCATGATCCATCATTTTTTATTTTCAGGTTTAAAAGAAGAAAAAGTAAGAGGGCGGGTAGCAAAGTTTATTACCTTATTATGAGTATTTTATGTAACATCTTCAAGATGGGGCAAAGCTCCACTGGAGCAACATGCTTATTTTCTTCAGGATTTAGGACATTTAAGCTGGACTGACTAAGTAGCTCATAAAATGCTTTAACTGCAGATACTCCCTACAACATGAAAAGCGGAATCATTATTTACAAGCTGCAACAGTAGAACCTTAAGATGGTTTTTACATGTGAGCACCTTATGTAGGAGGGTTAAGTGGTAATTCAACGAGCAACCCTTTAAACCAAAGGGAGATAAATTGATTTTGAACTAAAGCAAATGGGGTAGAATGTAATTCACATGAAATTTAAAATTTTCTTTTTTTAATGTGCTCACTCATTATGTAAATATATTTCGTAAGTGTTTGAGAAAACAATTCCACAGACCCAGTACCACCTACAGAATTCCAGTTTCTTTGATTCTTTCTAATCAGACTAAAGATGCATATCAATAAGAAAAATAGAAACAAAGAAATTTGTACCTGAATCATCCCCTTGCCCTTGATGCTATCACCCATTTCAAGGCTCAATTCCCCTTCGGCCAGCTTTTGTCCATACCAAGCATTACGACCTTTCAACAAGGTTACATATGTATCGGCCAACAGAGGTCCTGCAAGTCTCTCTGGTTCTTCAGCTAGTAGGTGAGTGATAAAAATCATCTCTGATGTGCAGTGAGCAAAGTACACTGATTTGCTGGTGGCACTTTCCTTTGTTAAAGCAGCTACCATTCCTGTCTCATTGAAATTTATGCACATATATTACAAAATTTAAAATTATTTTTTAAAAAAGAAAGCATTTTTGCGGTGTACCATCCAAAGACAACATACAGAACAATCTCCAATGTGAAAAGCACATATTGACCAATCAACTGACAATGAGACAATGTCATATGGTGCCAAATGGTTATATATGTAATCTTAATTACAGGACAACAATTATCTAACAAAAAAAGGATTTCTTTCAGGAACTTCAATTAGAGAAACAGAGTAACACCTTCTGTATGTTTCTAAATGAAAAATCGATTTCCCACTAGTCTTGAGATCTTTATAGATCAATATGTACATAACTAGATTTTCTCAGTTCTAATCAACACAACTATTATAGTGTAGCCAATTTCTAACAGTAGGTATTAAGATTACATCGTTAGTTTATAACTAATAAAGAGATAGAGCTTGTGTTGAAAAAGTCACGTCCCAGATGCATAATACATATAAATTCTATGAAGGAGAGAGAGAAAGAGATGTCATTACAATTGACTAGTAGCTACTTGTATAGTATTACTTTTATTCTTACAATTGCACGTGTGTTAGACATGCATCAGTAGTGCATTGTGACAGAGCCAGCGACTGATGTGCCAGAAAACATGCGTGCTCATGATTCATAGTCGGTAGGGATGTTAAGGATACTTGATGACTTGCATTTCATTCCCCATTTCTCTCTCCCTTCTTTCAATTTCTTTTATTATTCCTTTTTTTCTGTTTTTTTAATGGCAAGATTCCCACATCTCTTTTCACTAGAACAAAATAATGACAATTTCAATCCAGAAAACACCAAGAGCAACAGCATGGCAAAGATCTAGAATGGCTATTATCTATGCCATGCTTCAACAAATATGCATTGACTGGCTTCTCTCACGTAGTTTCTGAATAATGCAACTAAGAAAATAATCTAAACTTTACCAGCTCCAATAGCATAGACATTCTTCAGTCCACCCATAACTTCATGAGTAACAAGATCACCATTATCCCACACAACAAAGTGGGGCTGCCTCAAAAACTTTGCCAATGGCTTCCGCCATTTTTCTGCTCCACATATCCGAGCATTTGCATATTCCTTATTGTAAATCTCTGAAGCAATGTTAGGTCCTCCGAGATAAAGAATGTTCTCCATGGGAACTCCAGCTGCAAAGCATGATGTCCGTCAGTGAAGGGAATGGAAACTTAAACATATAGCGTGAGGGCATGTATGCCATTATCTTGCGATAGGAAAGTACATCATGATTCATGCACTCAAATGGGGAGAACTTCATTTATGTTTATGCTTTTGTTTTCTTTTCCTGAAAAAAAAAAACTAAATTATTAATGTAAGATTCGATAGTATGAGCTTGTACTGATGCCAAACAAATTAAAACAAATGTGAAACAGAAGTCATATATATGGCATCAGCAATAAATATTACACACTTGGCGTGCTTCTGATTATTAAACTAAGATATTCACACATACCAAGTTCTTCCCTATTTTATCATTACCTCGACATTCACACATTGCATTAATGCTCCATATTAAAAAATAGGCCAATTAGTCCATAAAAGAATTAAAATAGATATAAACTAGCAGAAGTTCTATAAAGCAAAGCAACATGGCAAATAAGTATGCCAAAGATAGCCCCATACTGTATTTTGACAGCTAAATTAAGCTTGAACAATCATTTCAATCTCTAGGATATACTAGAATTATGTTTCAAGGAACTAAAGCACAGCATCAAAGTACGCCAAAGATAAGCATGCTTCAGAAAAGCTTGTACACTCAAACACACAGAAACAGATGCCATCAGGATCTTAAATTTCAGCGAATAATCATGAGGAACTGTCTCTTGTGAGCAAATGGAGAGATTTTTTTCCCTGGGACAAAAAGAGGCAAGAAGAGGAAAAGACATCGAGCTAAAAGTATTCATCATCTAGCTTGTACAATCAAAATTACTAATGGATGGAGAGATGAGATTTTACCACAAGCGATTGTAGGATTTCAAATCCTTCCAAGTTGGCACCCACCAGCAAAAGGAAAGTTTACCGGAATTTAGTCTACTATTTTCATTTGGATATTTTTATCATGCTCATCGGAACACCATTCCAATCAACCCAGCTACTAGTAAAGTCCAGCTTTCCAGTAAATGGGATGTGACCAGCAATTTTCCGACTTTGTCGAGGAAAATTCATTGCCAAATGAGGAAGATAAAAAGGAATGAAAAAAATAAACCAAAACCATTTAATGAGTGTAGGGACTGCAACAGGTCTGGAGGCTCCTACTTCATAAATGAAATGAAAATTCAGGTTGTTTGCAATGAAGAAGAAACCTACAGCAGCAGCAGCAAAAGTTGTTCTCAAACAACTTAAAGAAGGCCGATAATGAACATGGTTAAACCATGTCCTATCAACTATGATTTAGGCCTAATTGGTCATGATATGAGGTTATCACTAGTTGAATTCTTAATGAGAACCTTTTCAATGATTTGTTTTCAATAACATGTCTTAGCTGTGTACCCTCAGGCACAGAAAAATTACAGAAAATTGTCATCATATAAGGGATGATAATAGTTAGTCACGTCCCCATTAACAGGCATAGCTTTTGTGGTTTTGGTAATATATTATAGTAACACATGCGCGCGCGCACGAGAGAGAGAAGCCATAAAAAAGGTCACAAAATGACACTGGTAGAGGGCCAACTTAGCAGCAAAGATGCATTCAAAGGCACCGGAGAAAATAAATACTCCCTCCGTTCCTTATTATAAGAGACGAATAACCGAATTACGTTGATCAAAAAAGCAGTTAAAATTAGTTAAGAACAATCAATGTGTGAAAAATATAATTTTTTTCCAAAAATGCCCTCATTAATAAGGAGAGAGAGCATGAGAGAGAACAATTAAATTATTGAAAGAAAGAGAAGTGGGAGGGAGAGAGAGTGTGAGTTGGAGACAATAAATATGGATAAAATAGGAAATCAACACAAAAAAGTAGAGACAACTTTTAAGTGTCTCTTATATATAGGAACATGCCATAAGCATCAAATGTCTCCTATAATAAGGAACGGAGGGAATACAGCATAAGCGGAAACCTTAGAGGGCAGATCACTCTATGAACATATACCCTTACCCCAAGTGCATGCTGAAATGAATGTTCATGAAACTTACTTGCTCGATTAATCATGAGAGTGGGAGTTATGATTCGTGGCTCAAGACCCAATTCAGCCTCTACACCTTTTGCCAAGGAAATGATGACCGGAGCTGAGATCCTCTCTTTCCAATATTTACTAATTTCTTCAAATACCTCACGGGTTTCTGTCGATGGTAAACCATTAATCACAATATCAGCATCCCACACAGCCTCCTGCAAGTTTGTCACAACCTTCAGAGGACATAGAGGGGTATCAATCATATTCAAACAAAACCCATCTTTCAGAATCTCATCTGCATGAAGTGTTCGATCACCTAATCTTGCCTCAACATATTTCAGATATGCACACCGCCTAATTAGCCTCCTCAAGACATCCTCCCTTGAATTAATCACCTCAAACAAATGCTCAGCTGTGGCTCTGTCAACAGTTCTCCCGGGTCTTCTCCATATCCGTATGTGAACCTTTTCTCTTAAACTCCCGTAAGCCTCCTGCAACATAGCAGTAAATACACTACCCCAAGCACCAGCTCCAACTCCTACAATTCTCAAGGGATCACCCTCCACTTTGCACATAAGCCGACGAAGCTCATCGACCTTCTCTTCCAAACCCCCCTTTCCATTTTTAACAGAACCATTGGGATATACATTTTGGTTCATATCTCCGGTGCTTCCAACCATCGTTCCAAACGACACTCTAAACGCCCAACGTTTAGATGAAAAATGCTGAGAGATATTAGCTAACAATCTAGAATACACTGGAATCTTATCGGTAATTATCATCCAAGCCGTAGCGTTTTTATACCAATTTCACACGAAAGCATCCATAAATCTCTTGAACACCAGAATGATATCGCACTGGGGGTAGGTCTTCTGTGTTCCAACTAAAACAAACAACCCCTTTCAATTGCATCACAAAGAAAATACAGAATAAGATACGAAGAATCAGTTTCAGGAATTTTCAACAATTCCAATTGGATTTCTTAATGGTTATAAGGTCTACCAACATGCAGAAACAAAAGCCCAAAAAACAAAACCACTAAACTCAAATCCACAAGTTCGGTGATCTAAACCCAACAAAACAGTCAAAAAAGAATGATTGGCGGAACAAACAATGTATGTCGGCGGATCATCCAACGCGGCAAGTTGAACTTTTCAGCCGCATAGGAAGCTTCCTTCTGTTTCACGCATTTCCAAGCAGGGATCCATTCACTGAAAAATTCCCCATATAAGAAACCAATCACTGCAAATTTCCAGCGAAGAGAAACCAGCTTTTCCCAAATGGGGGGTGAAAAGTAGGGATTTAAATATTGCTGGCAAATGCGTGTAAGATAAAAGAGAAAGCAACGCAGGGTTTGAAAACGCTTTCGTAGAAAGCTCGTTCGTCTGTCGTCACCCTCGGAGGGCCACGCCCAGTGATGATTGCTCTGTAGGCTGTACCTCCGTGTCGCCTTGCTCAAGCGCCGTCACCGGTTGCTGACGTCATTACTTTCATGATTATCATCATCCATGTCAAATCTCAAATGTCAAGGCCATTGCGGATTTGCTGGATAAAAACGGGGAACAATGAATAATCTGAATTTCTGGAAATTACAATTTGTTAATTACTAACCCTTCCAATCCTAATTTAAATAGATTAAAAAAAATTAAATTAATTATTTATAATAAATAAGTGTTATTTTTTTCTAAAATATCTTTACTATTATTATTAGAAAGACTACTTTAAAAAAATAAATAAATATAAGAGAAAAAATAGATTAAAATCTTATATATAAAATCATAATAAAAATTAAACAAGAAAGTAGTACAATCTTAAGTGTACTAAAAGTTCCAATTTAGAAATATTAAAACTTTCAACTTGAATATCATTCATGACACAACTCTGAGGGAGCATGACTAGGTTGGAGTTGGAACTTTGAATCTCCATAGTATTGTCTTAATCTGGTGATATGTCCTTGAGGTGATAAGAATATTTGATTCAAAGTTCATTGCATATTCTTGTGGTACAAAGTAATTAACAATGACTATACTTGTCCCTTCATTTAATAATTAATGGAGAGGCGTAATTATTTTGGAGATAAATATAAAATTTTGATTCATTTTGTTATCTAAATTTACAATTTTTCCCTCTATATGTTAAGAAATTTTTTTTATCAAGAAAGAATTTTTCTAATAAAAATGATTTAAATGAGTATTTTAGATAAACCTATATTCATTTTATTATAAATAATTAATTTAATTAATTTTGTTGGTAAAAATATCTCTTACATTTAGTATAAGAGAAAAATGCTAATGCTAATGTTACTAAATGTTGATTATATTCCATGTCCTGCTAGTAATGTGTATAATCCACCTAGGTTAACATTTGAATCCTAAAGTATCTACTTTTAAGAAACAAAACATAATGCCGAAACAAGAAGTTATGCCTGAGATAAATGAGAGACACAATCAAGGCAAGAATTTGTATATCTTACATTTTGTAGCCTAGAGGAGCCAGATTTGCCCTATTTTATTAGGACAAGCTTTTACTATACCCATGCAAGGCACGAGAGATTATACTTTAATGCTTATAAAATCTTAAACAAGTACATTGCATTGTTTAGAATAGAATTACAAGGTTGGAGTTTCAGTTTCCTCATAGCGAGTGGTTTTATGTCAAAATGCTTGGGATTCCGACACAGATTGAAAAGGAGGTTGTCCGGCTAAGGGTAATGAGGAAGAATGTATTGATTAGTAATGTGGAGGAATGAAACTTGAAGGCCAGAGAGATCAACAACTTCGAGATTGTCGGCACTGAAGGGGTGGGTGGATGATCGTAGATTTGAAAGTATTTCTTAAGCTAATTGGTCCTGGTTGATCCTAATAAATGCAGTGGCTTTGGATTGGGTTTGGGATAGCTTTGGTGGTGTTGGTCAGAGTTTCAGGGGGTTGTTTTGTTGCCCTTATTGATGTTGGCGCTTCCCTATATGTGACAATAGATGTGTGGGGAATGTGTCCCTGCTTTCTTCGCAGCAAAATTGGAGATTCAAATGGATAGAATTGACGTGTCTGTGACCACCCTAATTTTATTCGGGTTTCACAAAAATATTAAATATTAAATGTAAATAAAATAACTGAGAAGAAATAAAATAATAATAAAACATTAACATTCTCTTTAATTCTTTCTTGAAAGTTAAGTTTGAAAAATTCACCATGTGACAAATTAAAAAAAGAAAAATTAAGTAAGAATATCTCTCTTACAATAAATAGCAATAAAATAAAAGATAAAAATTAAAAGCCAATTAACCTCCAAACTAGAAAATACGGGGTGAAGTCTTTAAAAAAAGAAACAAAAGTCAAAAATACAAATCAAAATTTCTCATTTAAGATGATTGACTTCTCAATTTAGAAATATCTTTTGGAGTCATAATTGTAAAAATTTTAAAAAACAAAAATAAAAAATCATTTGGTGCTTAAATATGAAGTTTTATTATGAGTCATAATTGAAAAAAATTAAAAAAAATAGAAAATCCTGGGTGGAACCTATAGATAGGAGAGTAAGAGTTAGAGGAAAAGAAAATTTTTCAGTGAAAAAAGAGGCAATTTAGAAAGCTTTTCTATTATGACAATAACTTGGGTTGAGGAAAGAGAGAGGAGGCCTAACTAGAGGAAAGTTCATTATCCATCTTCTTCTTTCTTCTACCCAAAAAAAGTCTATGCTCTTATGGTTATTATCACATTTGTGAGCTTGAACGTTGATGGCTAAAGGGTTGAATTAAATGTGATTTGAGTTAATTCTCACTACCCCCTTCTCTTTGATTTGTTTGAAATATGCTTTTATCTATTAACCCCCATATGTACTCCTTTTGATACTTACTTTCTTCCTTTTTTGTTTTTATTTTATGTTATTTATTTTATTTTTGTCCATATCATTTTGCTAATATATGTATATAGTTTTTTTATTATTGGCTTATTATATAATATTTTCTCTTTTTTTAGCTAATTGATAAATGGAGCATCAGGTATGAATTTCCGTTCCTATCTACCTTGTTTAACTTGAATTTCATGATGAATTTATTTTTGGGTGTTTTTTCCTTTTTATTTTTGAAAGCGCTTCCTTTTTTTAAATCTTTATTGTGTGAAGTTTTTAGAACTTCTGCAAATATCTAGATTCATTAGTAAACAGTGTGAGGTTATGTGAGTCTCTGCAAGAATATTAATGTGGCTGCGCAATTTCTTTTTGAAATAAAAAGGGAGAAAACAATTTTGGCCTAATGTTTATAAATGAATACTAAAATAAATTTTTTTTAAAATATCTTTACATATTTTTCAGAGCTGTGTGAGGTTTTTAGGATTTTCGCAAGTTTGAACAATTATTCTCTTGTGTGAGGTTATTAGAACCTCTGCATGGAAAGTGATCCAAAGTTTCTTTCAAAAAATATTTTCTAAATAAAAATAAAAATATTGTTTTCATATATTAAAAAATACCAACTCACAAAAAATCATATTTTTTAATTGAATAAATATCTTCTAAAAATACTAACCAAGTGACACATATTTTTACCCCTGAACTACGTGGGCTTTGATACCTCTAAAGTGTATGTAGATCCTAAGTTTTTATCTTAGGTCAACTCCACCTTTGTAAACAATTTTTTTTGGTAAATAAAATTTTTTTTTTGTTTCTATCTTTATTTTTTTAGGGTAATTACGGTAATTGTTCTCTTGAATGGGGATTGTGGGATGCCTAACATATTTTCCACACACAATTGAACCCTATTCGGTTTTCATAGACCACATTTTTTTTAGGTTTTCAAAATTAATCTTTTAAAATTTTGGTGGCGACTTGTCTTTCTTTTCTTTTTATGGGATAACCAGGATTCAAGCGCGACAGTGACGGTTCTTTGAACACTCAACCCTTGTTTCTAGCATAGTTAAATGTGTTTCTTCTGTTTTTTGGCAGCAGCAGCACAATTAGCCCTCTATCTTTGACTGGATCAGAGTTCGTAGTTGAGTTGTTTTTTGAGCTTAAGATTATATTGTTTGGATTTGAATCCTTTTTGTGTTTTGTCTTTTGTTTAGAACTTTTTTTTGTTGATTTTAGTTTATATTAAATAAACCTAATACTTTTGGGAAAAAATTAGAATATAATTACATTTCATATGGCTCATGTAGCTTGAGGGGAACTATTATTAGAGATATATTGATATTGATATTGATAATGTGAATGTTTGTTTAGTGTTATGTCTATATTATAACTAAAGCTATAATTACCGATACAAATGGGCCTAGAGTGGATTTAAGAACTTGATAAAATTACACTTGTATTTAGGTGTGAATTCAAATATGACTTTTGAGGCAACCTGATAAAAGTCAGTAGTTTTGCATTGTTCTTCATATACCAAATGACATAAAGAACAACACAATCTATTTTGCTATTTTGTTGCCCTCATCTCATTTTCTCAGCAAAAAATGCATAATCAATTCATGTTTAGTTGAATCATTTGGCGGCAGCTCTTGTGTGGTAGGTTACACAAGGTTTAACTCTACCCTTATTTTCCTAACAATTGGTAAAAGGACAATTTAGAAAGAGATGGTAACACAGTCAACGTAACTTCGTAAATTATAAATTAGTGCGTGCAATTCTAATTGAAAAAATGGTACACACACATGAAAGTGAACTATACCTTGTGAGGAAAAAAATGAAAAATGAAATTTTCCTTTTTTCCCCAACAGTCGAAATTTTAATTATTAATAATGAGCTTATTTGGATTGACATATAAGTAGCTTTTTAAACCTGATTTATAGAATACGAGACAAGTATGTGAAGAAAGTTTTGTCTCGGCTTATGTAGACTTCACAGGCTTCTTCTCGAGGGGAATCTAGACAGGAAAAAGGGACCCCACGCCAAGCAACCAAAGCAAAAAGAATTTGCATTTTATATACCCAGTAGAATTCAATTTGCAGGCTTTCTTGTCTCCAAAACAATATCACCAGATATATCCCCTGCCTCTAGAACCACATTTCGTTTCATAAAAAAATCAGACTACTATGAAACCAAAGCAAGCAATAATATCTCATTCCTTCGATCAACATGCCGGTCAGTTTTCCAAAAAACTGATTGAACAAATTCAAAAACGAAAGTGGGAGGAAGTTTGCAAAACAAATCAGATCCACAACCAAGAAACCGAGCTACAATTCGAAGAGCATAGTAGAACACTACAGCCAAATCATTCCAAAATCTTTCGATTTACCACAGGGAAAATACTGAAGCCAAAATAAAATTTTTAATGTCACCGGAGAGAGCTTACTTGAGTCGAAAATTTGACCAACCAAGCTCTACACGGCGACCTGACTGGGCGAACTGAACAACCTCAAATTGGAAACCGAGGATTAAGAGATCGGACAACCCAACGCGACAAATTCAAAGCCGAGTACGATCTCACCGGTGTACAAATTCAGAGCAGCGACGGCGAAAGAAGGGGGAAGAGGTGAGCTGATGAAGCTAAGAGACGAGCTGAGTGAAGATCGACGGCAAAATGCAGAGTAGCGACGGCGAAGTCAAGAGCGAAGAGGCGAGTAGAACTAAGAGGCGAGCTGGGTGAAGAGAGGCGAGTAGCAACGGCGAAGTGAAGAGCGACGGCGAAATTTAGAGCAGCTACATGAGAAGAGCGAAGCGGCGAGCAAAGAAAGAGGCGAGCTTCCTCTGTGTGAAGGCGTGAGCAGAGCGAAGAGAGAACCCCAGTCCAAAGTGTCGACCAGCGCTACAGAGGGTATTTTTGGGTCAATGCCGTTGCTTTCAATTATTACAGCCAGAAGCGACAAATTCTTGCTTCTGATGAAATCATGGTTTCACCGGTGGAAACCATGGTTTCAACCCGGACCACGATTTCACCAAAATGCCTGCCTGTTTGGATGATTTTATGTGCAAACCATGGTTTAAGCTTCCAAACCATAGTTTGCTTTGTCATCCAATCCAAACAGGGCCTTATTTAAAAATCTGTTCGAAACGGGGTTACAAACAAGCCCAATATTGTATGGGCACGAGTAGTTTTGTCAGATTTTTAAGAGGGACACGTATGAATATCTCAATCATTGAGACCTGATGACACAACTTTCATTGTTATGCACTAAAAGTTCAAGTCGAAGTATTTTGATCTCTCAAGCGCTTTCTTTCCTACTCTTCAATCTCTAAGCTTGCATTGAGCTGCAGCAGCTTCAGCAATATTTGCCCAAGACTTTATATGAAGAAGCGATCGGCAAGATTCTTTTTGGCGGTCAGAATTCAGAAGTTTTTATGGGACTATGGAGAGCTGTGGCTGTTGCGGCGAATTTCCTTCCCACGTATGGTCATTCCTTCCCTTCCTTTTCTCTTCTTTGCAATGAACATTTCTTTAGTTTGGCTCTTTTCGCCTCTGGGCATTCATAATCCTGCTTGCCTATGCTGCTTTGGATGGGGCGAAAATGGCTTTGAGATTGTTAGGAACGAAGCTGTTTAAAAATGTGATGTAATGATATCATTAGTAAGAATAGAGTTGCGCGCATGACGGCATCATTTTTTCATTTGCTTGTTGAGTAGTGTAGACTGCAGAACCGAAGAAGAACACTTTAAGAGAATACTCTTAAAAAACCACAAATAGCTATCTGACTTTCTATATTCTGATTATGGGTTAAAAGAACCCTAAGCGAAAAATGCTAAGCAATTTCTAAGCTCAAAAGCCCATTCAAACTCTAAAATTGGAACCTGACGAAATAAAAACAACTTAGTAACGAAATCAAATTGACGACTTATTTAAGAGACATTCGCATCAAAGATGGAGTTAGACTATTGGTTATAACGGCATGGGGTTTGTGAACTGAAAATTGGCCTGTGCTTTTCACTCAACTATCATTCTTTGGGATCAAATAATGGTTCCTAATAGTGTCATGTTGCATGAAGAAAAACGTTTCCTTTTTGCCCTTTGTAAGTTGTTTGTTTATACTTGGAATTCATATCCATGATGTTATTAGAAGCAAAGTAGTATCTTTTTATTTATATTTGGAATCCTTTATCTGCCTCCTATTACCTATTGCTTTGTATATCTTAGCTGATGGAAGGCTTTATGTATCGTGTGTAAAAGTGTATCAAAATAGACTGATCTGACGCATACATTTACTGATAGATGCAAATTGTATGTCCATAGTCAAAATTTATTTATTTATTTATCTAATTAACCATCATTATCATCATCATCTTTTACTAGAAGAATCTGCATGCAATGTTGGTTCTGCTTTAGGGGTTCTATTCAAACCCATATCATGAAACCATACTTATTCTTCTTGCTTTCATATTTACTTATATTTAATCAGATAATTACCAGTTATGTTCTACACAGCTTTCTGGCTAGTACCTTAAATAATGTGTTCTTCATTGCAAAAGCTTTTATAGTCTGGAGTAATCTATGTTACCCCTTAATTTGCATATGCCGCTAATAAGCTTAATCTTTCAGTGAATGATATCAGCCAACTGACCAATAATATTTACTGAAGAGAAATTTGGCGAGGTCATTCCACGGCTTTGTTGACTTCTAGAATTATCAAAACCCAGTAGAAAGGTTTACTTTTAAAGTTTAAGGGTTCAAGGTTGAATGCTACTCTAATGTAACAAGTCAAAGTCAATTTAGTAGGTAACTATTGCACCACTCCAGTAATTTGCTCTCCACTCTAGTTCAAAGTGTATTTGTCAGTATAGGGATAACGGAACATACAGTCTCGAATGCATCAACAACATATAGGTTCTGGAAAATTCATGCTTTGTTCAGATAATTTCTTGAAACTGGTAGCACTGCAATACAGCACACTTGACAAGCTTACAACTTAAAACCTCAGTTCTGTGCGAATATGATTGGAATTTGTTAGCAGGATTAACATATAGTCTATTTTGTCATAAAATAATAATAAATAATTTTTAATTGTTAGAAAATATAATAATACTATTCATGGGGTTTCACTTAAAATTTTAAGCTTAGTTGAATGATCCTTAACATAGTATAGTATCAAAATTCATATGAACTTGTGATTATGGGTCTAATTCCTGCCACCCTCCATTCTTTTAGATCTAAGTAAGTTTTTGTACAAGGTATAGTGGGTCTGTGCTTTGTCCACACTTTAAGCGAAAATCGCTTTTGTATGAACGGCATGTGTTTTATATAATCATGATACAATTTTTTATGAGCCTTAACTTTAAAAAAATTTACGCTTTTGAGTTGATGTGATCCTTGACAGTGATAATAACATGCATAACTATTGCATGTGGTAAGCACAAATTATAAGATCAGTTCCTGGTAAAGAATCATAAACTAAATTTTATAAGATCTTAATAGTCAATCATTTGCTGTTGAAGACCTTTAACACCAACCGGCTTGTGCAATATATGGGTGCTATTTCTTTAAGATTGTTGTTATCACTCTCCTCTTGTTTCTCTACCATCTTGGGCTGCTTAAAGCATATTTGACTTTGCCTAACCCCAGCAGATTTTTATGTTATTGTCTTAATGATATGCAAATAAATATTTCAGTTGCTTATACAATGGTATTTGCTTGTGTGTCTCATTGCACTTGCTGGATAATCTTGTGCCAACACGTAACTTGCAAAACCTCATCAAGCCTTTGCATATCTTTAAAATATATAGAATTTCAGTCACTATTTGAGAAGATTCTTCGTTGACAGTTAATTGTTAGTAAAAAATTGTCTGAGCCTCAATGCATTATCAAAAAATTGTAAGTCAATCGCAACAGTTGTTTTTTGTAGACTTTTTCTGCACTTCAATTATTGTTGTCTATGATATTACCTGGCATAAGTCATCTATAAATAGTATCAATTTGAAATGATACAATAGTGATCATTAACCTCTCATGAGATGTTCCCCCCCCCCCCCCCCAAAAAAAAAAGTGGAATAGTTCTTGAATGTTTCTTGGGGACGTAGATGGTTCTTTGAATCTGGTCATTGTTTTTGTTTTATGCTGCCATTAGTGTCTCTGCTTTCCAAAAAATTTATAAGATTGTTTTTTCCCTTTTTTTTTTTGGGTACTTTGTGTTGAAAGTTGAGGGTGAGCTATTGTTTCTTTTCATCCCTTTGAGCGTTATTATTATTATTTTTATGGCATAAAATTCACCATGCTACTCACTGCACACTTTGTTAACATCTGAACAATGATATTCCTATCTATGCATCACGGGAATCTACATACAACGGAACTCTTTTTAGGGCTTCATTGTGGTAATCTTTGCTCTTTGACCATCAGAATATAGAGTGCTTTTGTGCGTTAGATTCTAGTTGTGAATAATTCATCAATGTTGTCCTAGTCAATCTGGCGCTCATTTGTATTTGATTTTAGTTGCCTTG